>NC_046658.1:134550526-134573665 GCF_010883055.1 Belonocnema kinseyi | reverse complement strand
TAGGTTAATTACTAAAAGTTTTTAATTTTTATTGAGTTGGAAGGGAGGGACTTTTATCTTTCAATTTTTTGTAATTAATAGAGGGCATTTTTCGTCTTTTAACATTGCCATCTGATGATTATTTTTGTTTTGGTGTAACACATAATTTTAAATCATTATAATTGAGATTATTTATATCAAAAATTACAAACCGGGCAATAACCCGGCATTTTTTCTAGCATTTCAGTGACCACTCTAAAATTCCGAAAATTAAGTTGCTGGAGAAATACACTAGCGAAAAGATTGCATGAAGGAATCACCCTGTATTCGCTCCGTAATTGAAAAAAACGACAACCAATTATTGCGCTTAAATATTAATTATGCTGCTGATTTGAATTCTCATTCTAGACACTTTCTTGAAACATTCGAAAATGCCACATTTTTAAAGAAAACAATCTATCTTTATATATTTTTTAAATATTCTATTGAAGCTGTTTCACCTACTTTTTATCCAGGGTGAAAAACAAAGCCCTGGGCGTTATTCAATATTGCTTCGGAAGTGAAGGCTGTATTCATTTTTCTCCTTTTTCTTCTGGCTACGCTCTCTTTTCTCTCTTTCCCATTTTGTCACTCACAAAGCAAACTGAACCTTTGAATCTATAAGACAGCAGAAGAATCACGAATCATCCATCACAGGGATAGTTAATAAATAATCTTTGTGTTTTATCTTCCGGTATACTTCTCTCTTCCGGTATATTTCCTCTTCCTGCATTGTTTTCTCTTCTAGCATAGTTTTCTCTTCCGGTATAATTTTCTCTACCGGAATATTTCCCTCTTTTGGTACATTTTTCTCTTTCGGCATACTTTTCTTTTCAGGCATACTTTTCTCTTCCGGTATACTTTTCTCTTTTAGCATTTTTTCGTCCTTTAGCATACTTTTCTCTACCGAAAAATTTTTCTCTTCTGGCATATTTTTTACTCTTTGTATACTTTTCTCTTCCGGCATACTTTTCTCTGCCAGAATATTTGTTTCTTTCGACATATTTTTCTTTACTGCTATACTTTTTTCTTCTGATGTAATTTAATCTTTCATCACTTTTTCCTCTTTCGGCATACTTTTCACTACCGGACAATTTTTCTCCTTTGGCATATTTTTCACTTCTTTTATACTTTTCTCTTCCAGCATCCTGTACTCTTCTGGTATAATTTTCTATTCCTGCATTTTGTCCTTTTTTGGCAAACTTTTCTCTACCGGACAATTTCTCTCCCTTAGCATATTTTTGACTTGCTTTATACTTTTCTCTTCCGGAATACTTATCTCTTGCGAGATACTTTTCTCTACCAGAATTTTTTTTTTCGGCATATTTTTCTCCGTCGAAAAAAACTTTTCTCTTTCAGCACTTTTTCCTCTTTCCGCATACTTTTCTCTACCGGACAATTTTTCTCCTTCGGCATATTTTTCACTTGCTTTGTACTTTTATCTTCCGGCATACTGTTCTCTTCTGGTATACTTTTCTATTCCTGCATTTTTTCCTCTTTCGGCATACCTTTCTCTTGCGAAATACTTTTCTCTACGAGAATATTTGTTTCTTTCGTCATATTTTTCTCTATCTGCATACGTTTATCTGCAGGACAATTTTTCTCCTTGGACATACTTTTTATTTTCTTTATACTTTCCTCTTCCGGCAAACTTTTCTCTTCTGGTATACTTTTCTATTCCTGCATTTTTTCCTCTTCTCCTCTTCTCCTCTTCTACTCTAGCGGAAAATTTTTCTGCTTTGTCAAATTTTTCCCTGCTTTATACTTTTCTCTTCTGGCATACTTTTCTCTTTTGGTATACTTTTCTCTTCTGGCATACTTTTCTTTTCTGATATACTTTTATCTGTTGGTACACTTTTCTATTCCTGCAATCGCAGATATATAATGGACAAAAAAAATTCTGCAAAATACATAAAATTTTTATCCAAAAAAGGTCAATATTCCAGAAAGTAAGTGAATTTTAGAGAAAGTAGTTAAACACTTGGTTTAAGTTTTAGTAAAAAATATGAGTTTTCACCTGGAAAGAATTAAATACGTTATTAAAGGTTTTAATAAGTAAATAAGGTATGAATAATTCAAATAAGGTTGAAATAAGTTATTGAATTTTCAACTAAAAAAGGCATTTTTACGCAAGAATGATTTTTCAGGCAAGAAAGAAAAAAAATACAATCAATTTGTAGAATTTTTAAACCAAAAAGATAAATTTAGAATGAAACAATTCCACTTTTACCGAAAAAGGATAAAATTTTAATCAAATTGTTACATTTTCAAAAAAAAGTTAAACTTTTAACTGAAGAAGAAGAATTTTTAAAAAATACATTATTTTTTAAAATAAGTGAATTTTAAACAAAAGAAGATCAATTTTCTATCAAAAGTGAGAATGGTATGGTTACATTTTCAGAAAACTAATGAATTTTTCATCACAATAAGACAAATTTTTTACACAATTCATAAATTTTCGACCACGAAATATGATTTTCGGACAAAAAAGTTGATTTTTCTCATAATATTTAAGCATCTATCAAAATAGTTTAATTTTCACCTCATAAAGACAACTTTTGAATAAAATAGTTAAACTTACAACCGAAAAAGGTGAATTTAATACGAAATTATTAGATTTTTAAGATTATAATTCAAATTTTAACTAAAAAAGAGCAGAATTAAAAAAATGGATACATTTTTAATAAATAATTCAAATCTAAGCTAGAAAATATCAATTTTCAACCAAAAAAGGAATGATTGCATTTTCAGAAACAAATTAATTTTCTGTAAGAAAATAAAACTACTTTTATGCAAGGAAAAACACGAATTTCTGAAAAATATGATTTTGGAAGTAAAAAGTTAGATATTCAATAAAAAGTAGAATATTTAAGTATACAATAAAAAATAAACTTTTATCAAACTGAAAGAGAATTTGCCACAAAAACGTTTAATTTTAAAGAACAAAATATAAGTAAATAAAAAAAGCCTAATTTTAGCATAGTAGTTGATATTTCTACATAAGTAGTTGAATTTTAAGCCAATACAATTCTTGTTAGAAAGATAGTTGAACTTTTAATGAAAAATGATGAATTTTGCGGACCCTACATTTGGCTACACATGTAGATTTGAAAATTGGGGAATTAATTTAAACAAAAGTAATTCTCCTATAAAAATTGTTATAAAGAATTAAGGGGTCAATATAAACAAACTTATAAGTCGAAAAATATGTTTAAGCATGTGGTTGGATACTTCAATAAAATAACCCCAGGAGAGTTTTGAATCACCAAAAAATAATTATTTTAACAAATATAATGTTTATAATTTTCTTCCTTTGCTGATGTTTTAATTTACAATAATGTTAAGTATCAACAAATAAATTCAATCAATTTCCATATTAGGACATTTAGCTAGAACGAAATTATAGTCAGAGGAAAAATTCAACAATTATTTTGTTTAAAATATTTATAATTTGTGTAAACAATGGATGAACAACAATTTACCGTGAATGACAATCAGATAGCGTACCTCGAATACAATAGAATGCAAATAAATTTTTTTTAATGTCAAAACTCCAATTTCAACATTGTTATTATCCCCTCCACTATCGCTCGAAAAATTCATCAAAAATGAATTTCAATATTCGGACATATAGCTAGAACGAATTAATAGTCCAAGAAAAAATATAAGGATATCGTTGATTGCGTTTCGGTCATATCTCTTGGTCATCGTTGAATCACGGAGGAAAAATATTAATTAAGCAATTATATTATTTATAATATTTATAATTTGTTTCATAAATAGGTAAACAACAATTTATAATTAATGTCAACCAGATATCGTCCTTCGAATATAATAGAATGCAAATACATTTTTCATGATATCAAAACTCGAATTTAAATATTGTCCAAATAATTATTTAAATAATAATTTGTTTGCATAATTCAAAAATCACCCAGAGATATGGCCGAGTTAAACTCAACGATAAAGTCGTCTCGCTGAGCCACCGCGCTTTGCCTCCGTCCGAGCTCCCCCACCCAGTAGTGCAGTCGCGCGTCTCCCGTAGCCTTACCGAATTCCAAGAAAATTATTTACCGTACACCGAGTCGTCGCGAATGCTGTACACATTTCGAAGCGTATCAATTTATTGTTTTGAAATTTAGATTAGATATTCGCACGAAACTACAGTTCAGTATCTATTAAGTTGTTTAGCAGTAAGCACATGTACCAAGTGAACCAGGTCATAAACAAATAATTATACAATAGTCTTGCAAAAAAAATTTCATTCCCTAGTTTTATTTTATCTTATCATTAGAATAACTAGTAGCAATTCGATAAATTCAAACAGATAAAGAAATTATCGACCAAGCAAAATTTATTACTGATGATTTGATAGCAGACAACTCGGATGAATCCCTAATTTATGACGAGGAATTTTAACATTTCGCTAGGATGAACTTTATATCTTTTTCCAAAAATGTTTTAAATGAAATAAATTAATCCTTTAAATGAATTTTTGTATTTTAATTATATATTTGTTATTTTCGCCATTAGAAGACAATACAAAAAAAATTATATTGTGAAAATTAGCATTCGTTTTTAAATAAAACCCAATACGAGAGACGCGCGACTGGACTACTGAGGTGGGGAGCTCGGACGAAAGAAAGCGCGATGGCTCAGCGAGACGACTGTAACTTTATATTTTTTCTGGGATTATTAGTTCGTTCTAGCTATATGTCCCAATATGGAAATTCATATGTGAAGGTTTTTTTTGGCATGCAGTGAGAGTGTAGGGGATATCAACAAAGTTTAATTGATGAATTGTTTACTATGAGTGGTATGCTGAAGTTAAAAATATTATTATATTTATTTAGGTTGCGTTTATTTTGCGTTACTGAAAATTATTACTAATTAAATCATCAAAATCGGAAAAAAATTTCATAAACATTGTATTTGTTTAAATTGTTTTTTTTTTGTTTATTCAAAAATCACCTGGGCGTATTTTACTGGAATATCTAGTAACGTGCTTGAAAATATTTTCGGACTCATAAATTTGTTTATATTGAGTTCACCATTTTTTGTAACAATTTAGTTGTTAAAAATCATTATTTTTGCATATTTCGAAAATCACTTTGAGATATGGCTGATGTAAGACAACCCAGATATTTCTTTCAGTTCTTTTTGATAGCGCAATTACTTTTGATTCAATAAATTTCACAATTTTCAAATCTGTATATATAGCTAAATTCAGGGTCAAATTTTTAAGAAACTACCCATATGATGTAAGAAAATTTTTCCAAAAACAAAAAAAAAAGTTTGTAAAAAAGTTGTTAAAAATCAATCTAGAATTTTTTCAAAGTCACTATCATTTTGGAGAATACTTTATAGTCCTTCAGACAAAGAAATCACGTTGACAATCAAATATGCCGGAATAGGAAATTAAAATCCGGCAAAATATGATAAAAGAAAGAATCTAAATTCGACTTATATATCGCCGGAAGAAAAAACTACTACCCAACCTAAAAAAAAATGCTTAGTGCAAAAATAAAATTTTAAATAAAGAAAAGGGATCCTTTCTTCTGATATCCTGCAAGAGATTCGCCCTCTACTAATTTCGAATTTTTATTTGCACAAGCTTTTTCTCTCCTTCCTAAATGAGTTTTCATAAGAGCGCAACATCGTAATATTGCGGAAATGTTGCGAGGAAGACTTTGAGGTATATTTTTTGTGTGGATTTCTCTAGTACAACTCGTTCTGCTTTATGAATTCAGAAAAGTATCAAAGAGTAGCCTTTGTGCAAAAAAAAAAATAATAAAAATTAGTTTAGATTCTGTAAAGATGTAACAAACTGTAGAATGTTAATTTAATTAATTTTCTAAATTAAAAATGTTGCCAAGCGCAAAATACAAACATGAAGGAAAAGAATTTTTTGTAAGTTGTCACTACTTCTTAATTGAAATTTTAACGTTTGATATTTTTTTATTCTGCTACATAAATGATAAAAAAAATGAACCGCGGCTTGCGTTTGAACCAGGAACCATCTGATCATATGTGAGGTGCGCTACAAGAATTTTTATATTAAAATATTAAACCAAAAATAAAATAATAATATTTTATTCTTTTTATAATTCAAGAATATTGATGTTGTATTTGCAAGACAAATTAGTAACAAAATAAATGAATTTTTAAACTATTATTTGATTTCACCCAATAAAATTGAAATTTCAACAAAATCTATGAACTTTTAACCTTTTAGCCAATTCGAACTTTTAACTTTTAATTCGAATTTTAAAATATCCATAGTTAGGCAAAAATGGAATAATTACATTTGAGTCTACATATTAACCAAGAAAATAATTTTTTTGGATCAAAAAGACAAATTAGCAAAAAAGCAACAAACAAAATTATAAAAAAATGAAAATTTTTGAAAGGTTTTAAATTAGCTTTGAATTGTTTAAAAACTCTTAAACATTTTTTAAGCATAAGAGAATATTTGTGTAATTTCCTTATTCTGATTTAATTTTCTTCTAGAATCCCTTTTTTCAAAATAAATAAACAAAAATTTACATTTCTTTAAAATTTTGTCTGAATTTTTTCAAGATTTCAATTATTTTAGATTACTTTCATAACTACTGAAACTTCTACAAATAAAAAAAGAATTCATCAGAAAAAAATGTTTTCAAATCTTTCGGATTCTTTTTCGAGATAATTTAAAATCTCTAAAACTTAATATTAACTTTGCAAAATGAAATCAGAATAATTTTTAACTTTCCCAAAATCTTATTGTCCGTGTGGTAGCACAATAAAGAAAATAGAAAATTTTAAAATTTAGAAAAGTTACAATCAAATTGCAAAAATTTTCAAATTTCACTCTCAAAAAGTCATTGAAAACTGTAAACAAATTTATCTTCTCTGTAAAGTATTCTTTAAAAATCATAATTCAATCATTTTGAATTAAACTGAACATTAATTGATTATTGCATATTTTCTTTAAATTCGATTAGAATAATTTTGATCACGTTTAATTTAAAAACAAGTATAATAACAATTTTATTTGCGTCTTGAATCTTAAGCTAACTTTCGTGCAAATAGTCACACCGAAAAGAAAATTTTTAATTTAATTCCTTAAAATTAATTAAATTTGTTTACAATGTATAATTTTAGCTTATTTAAAAAAAAAAGAAAAGTGTATTAAATAATGCCCAATATTCACAGTTAATATCAACAGTAAAATAATATTTTTAAAAATAGTACAGTGTAAAAAACAAAAAGTGCAAAGAACAAATTTTGACTTAAAAGCAAAATATGAAATAATCAGTTTTATTTTTCAGGGAAAATAATTCTTTTTTATGTTGTGAACTGTCTAATTAGTTATTAGTTAATTACTGTATCTAAATTACAGAAAGAAAAGTGCAAATTAAAAAAATATATACATTTAAAATAAAAATTATTAGAATGATTCAATGACAATAATTAATTTAATTCTTTTTATGTTATTGATGGCTTAATTATTATTAGCTGTATTATTTTGTTTACAATATTAATTTTATGTTATTGATGGCTTAGTTATTATTTGCTGAATTATTTTGTTTACAATATTAAATTAATTAAAAATTGAAGTTAAATATTTTTCAACTAAGAAAATAAATGTATTATTTACTTCGAGCCTATCTATATTTTAAGTATCCCTATTCTAATTTCACAATTAAACAAATTTTTTGATGTTTTGAAATAATTACTTGAATTGAATCTTGAAAATTATATGTTAATATGTTTTAAGTTTTTATGGAATTATTTTAAGACATTATTAATATTTAAAGTTTTCCTAAATTTTCCTAAATAATTTCCTGGTAGAAATTATTTGGCGTTTCAATGAAAATAATTTATTACTGCTTTTTATATTATGAACTGATTAACTAACTATTGACTGATTGATTCTTTTTAACTGAATCTAAAGTGTTTTCATTTAACTCACATAAATTGATTATTGTTACTAAGGTTATGCAATTAAATATTGGCTATTATTTCTATAATAAAAGTTATTTTTGTTATAAAATATTTAAATTACAATAATTTTTTCTGATGTTTCTGATAATAATAATTCTGCAATGATTTTTATGTTCTTTACTCATTAATTAATTATTAATCGGTTCTGCTAAAATATACATTTTCTAGAGTTAGTTAAAGCTTATAGTTAATCGAATTATTTCAAAAGAAATAAAGCTATTCTGAATTTGAAATCTATATTAAAAAAAAACATGAATTTAAAAGTAATTTGATTTTGTCAATGAAAATGATTGGTTGAGGCTTTTTATGTTTTGAACTTTTTAATTAATTTTTGGTGGATTAATTTTGACCAAAACATTGAATGACATAAAGGTTCAATTTAAGATGCTTTAAATTAAGGAACATAAATTGAGTATTTACTTTCGGATTCTGTAATTTAATATTAACTATTACTTTTACAATTAAATTTTGTTTTTTCTTTAGAACACTTCTATTACATTTTATAATTTTCCTAAGGATTGTAAAGTGAAATGAGATCTAAATTCAATTTTTAAAATTATAAGTAAATAAGTTCAATTTTTTAAAATTAGTTTTAAAGGTTATTAATAAATTAAATATATAGAAATGCTGTTGCAAATTTAAATAAAATGCAATGTGGAACTCATTAGAACGATTTAATGAAAATGATTTATTAATATTTTTTATAGTGTAAACTCATTAACTAATTATTAATTAATTCTATTAAAACTTTTGATTTATGAAATTAGTTTAAAATGTTATTATTAAATCAAATTTTAATAAATGAAAGTTCAAATTTAAAAAAAGTTATTAATTAATATTTATTTGAATGCTTCAGTCAAAATTATAGTCAAAAGATGCTCATATTGTGTAATAATAAATTCATTATTAGCTGAATCATTTTTTCAAAATATTTAATTAAATAAATATTGAAATTCAGTTTCTTAAAGTTAGGTGACATAAATTGAGTATTTTTTAAATGTCATATGATTGAATATTGGATATGATTTGCAAAATAAAATTTTATTTATTCTAAAACCTAGCTATTGTAATTACATAACTTTTAAAATGATTCTGATGTTGTAAAATGGGCATTTGCTTTCAATTTTTTTATTTTTACTTTAATGTTTTTTAATTTTCTCTGAAATTAGCCTAGAAGGTTACTAATAAATCAAATTTTTCAGAAATTAAAGTAAAAATAAAAAAAAGGTAGTATAAAAATGATTTTAATGTCTAAATGGAAATGATAGTTTAATACTTTTTACATTATGGATACATTAATTTTTAGCCGATTTTTATCACAATATTAAATTACTTAAAAATTGAATTGTAATTTCTTTTCATTATCTTACATAAATTTATTATTTACTTCAAGTTTATTTAAATTATTATTGGCCATAATTAGTATAATAAAATTTTGTGAATGTTTAAAATACCTCCATTCCAGTTATATCATTTTTGTAAAGTTTTGCGATGTGAAGTGAGCATCTGAATTCTGATTTCAAAATGATGTGCCAATATAATTTTATTTTCCTGAAATAGTTTTAAATGTTATAAATAACTCAATTTTTATTAAAAATGTAGAGTAAAAATTATCTGACTAATTCCTTGAAAAGATTTTTTTAATGCTTTTTGTTTTATGAGCGGATTAATTACTTATTAGCTGACTAGTTTTTTACAACATAAAATAACGTAAAGATTGCATTTTAATTTTACTCTATTTAACAAAAAAAATTATTTATTTGAATTTGATGAGATTTAATATTTGATATAATTTTTATAATAAACGTTCATGTAATTTTAACCTATCTTTTCTACAATTATATGATTTTTTAAAATCCTTATTATGTCGTCCAAATAAGTATCTGAATTCAATTTTCAATATTACATGTACATTTTTTTTTTGATTAATGTAAAAGGTTATGAATAATTACAATTTCAGAAATGAAATTTGGACTGGTACAAATTTTGACTAAGCGCTATAGTCGAACGGAGAGCTCTACATCGCCTAAATGCGACATGGCGTAGTACACAGCCAATAGACGACGTAGAGCCGTATAGAATTCAGGCGTCCATATATTGGTTGCTTACCCAAACTAGATAACGTAAAATATTGAAGTGTCGGTTAATAAACTAACTTAAGCCGCCCTCAGTTAGAAACGTATGGAACTAACAAATAAAAGAAATTCATTTACAATACAAAATAATAAGATAATTCATCGAGATAAAAAGTATCCTATCCCTCAAGTTTGACCAAATTACACACAATGTACAAAATTTCATCAAGATCGGTAAAGTAGTTTCGGACTTTAGTGGCGACAAACATCGTAACACGAGATTTGTATACATATAGATAGCAGTATAAATCTTTTAATTGAATTATTTTCATCAGAGGCTGTAGTCTCCTTAGGACAAAATTAATAGAAATTTTCTGAAATTATTTTCCATAGAAAAACGATATAGTTATTATATTAGGTTAACTTCGTTTAGCGCTATTATCGTACTAGACTTGAAAGAGTTCGCGTTCCGAGGGCTTCTCCTCAGCGCGAGCGAGTGGCCCCAAAGAAGCACGAGCCTAATGAGCTTGCTTTAAAGCATACAATGAATCGAGGTTATGAAAAGAGTTAAACGTTCACAAAGAGACGAAGCCAATCTCAGTTTTATTTAATTTCATCCCACTTTCGCCAAAATACAATTTCTTAATGGTCCTTTCTCTTCTTCTTGCTGGTTCTCCATTTGCTCTAATTTGCTTGCCTCTTGAGGGGATTTAAAGTGTGGCAAGTCCATTCAAAACTGAATGATTGCCATGCAAGCGAGTGCAAAGGAAGCCTTGTTGTAAAATTCAAAGAGATTTACGAGAAAGGGTATTGTTTTGAGTCTCAATGAAATTCAAAGGTTCGACATAAATGGGTCGATCAATGAATAAAAGTTGATGGGTGCTGTGGCACTATCGTGTCACAAGAACAAAAATTATTCAGATTGTTCAGCTAAGAAGTGTTTTAAAACAAAGGATAATAAAAATCTTTGAAAATTCCCTGGAATTTTTAGAAATTCCTTAAAACTACAGCTCCACGTCATACATTGAGCTAAATCGGGAATTTACTATTCAAAATAACCTACAGGCTACAATTCTTAACGGATTTTAAAATGATTTTTTTCAGAAGTTATCAGCAATATTGGAATAAGATATTTTGATATAGATATTTTAAATTTTATATATTCTTATATAAATAAAGAACGAAAATGAGACATTTTTTACTCATTATTTTTTATCTCTAAATAAATAACTCAATTAATCTCATTTTCGATGAAAATGAATTTTGAAGCATCTGAAGAATATAAATGATTATTACGAGATTAAATCTAATTGTTATAAACAACTTATATGAATTAAATAGAAACATCGTAGAAATTTTACTTGCAAAGTATATTTGTAAGTTAAAAATTGTTGATTTTATAAACACGATCATGTTTGATAACGAATATTTGTTGTCTGGTATAATTTGCTTATTTTATAAAAAAATTATGTAAACAAATGCATAGTTCTAATTGTCTTTAAATCACAAAGTTGATGATTTTTATTTATGCAAACTTGTCATTCGATATTATTTGTTTATTTTACAACTGGCTAAACTATACATTTTTTCATAAAATAAACAAATATTATTGAATGACAAATCCGCATCACTAAACATCACTACTAATATAATTTTAAAAAGATAAGAAAAAAAAGCTTACTTTAGGTCTATAAATGGTTAAACTATACAATTATTTATAAAAAACACCTATTAAATAAGCAAATAATATTGAAAGAAAAGTCTTTACAACTAATGTTTATCACTTATATAATTTGAAGACGATTAAAAAAAAACGATGGCTTTCTGTCTATAAATCAACAAACTATGCATTTTTTAATAAAACATGTTTATGAAAGAAACAAATAATATCAAATAGTTCATCTTTTTCACTAATTATAAGCACTAATATAATTTAAAGGTACTATGGAAGAAAAACGATTACTTTCTGCCAATAAATGCCTAAAATATGTATTTGTTTAAATCATGTATAAAAATTTTAAAAATTATATTAAAAAACAAATTTTCATTGCCAAATATGACCGTATCGATAAAATCAAGCAATTTCAACAATTGATAACAGTTAGATTTGACATCCTGTTAAATATTTACATTCTTCAGATAATTCAAAATTTATTTTCATTATTATTTGATTTTTAAATTAGGCTTTCAATTCTTTTATAAATAAACAAATATGACGCAAACAATTACCAATTTTTCTATTTGAGGTTCGCAGTGCTCGTCAATAACATAAAATGTATTGAAATCACCTAATAAGTTTTATAAAATAACATCACGCAAAGATGTTTATATGATAAAATAATAATTTATATAAAATTATTTGTGGAAAGAATGTTTTTGGTGATTTTCCATAATTCTACATTTTTCCAAATTACATTTTAAGAACTTGGGATAACAACAATATAATTATCAAGACATTTCTTCTTAAGTTTATTATTGTTAATTTTAGGAACTAATTTAATAAATAAATGCATTAATCAGGCATGTTAAATCTGAAAAATTGTTTTTTTTTTATGTCAATTTCTTTAATTACAAACTTTATGATAATTTTACGAAAATTTATAATTTGTTTATTAATCTTATAATTTTCTTAAACAAATTTTATAAATAAAAGCATTATCCGGGCATACGTCGGTGGAAATTTTTTTTATAACACTGTTTTTAACTGGCAAGTTAATGATAATTTCATTAACACTCGTGCTTAGTTGATGAATTATATGATTATAAATCCTAAATTTATCACAAAGAAACAATGTTTTCTGCAAAATAAATTTTTAGTTGAACATTATAATTTTTAATTAAAGAAAAATTTTGCTTGAAAAGTCAAACTTTGATGCAATTACATGAATTTTCAACAAGAACAAAAATTATTTTCTAAAAAAAAAAAATTTATTCTCTACCAAAAAGATTCATTAAAAAAACACGAATTTATAATAAAATACATTAATTGACAGCCAAGTAATCAAGTAATCAAGTGAATTGGTAGCCAAATAATTGAATCTTTCACCAATCTTGGTTCAAAAATAATGATTTTTTAATTCCACTAAATAGTTTAATTTTCAGTTCAAAAGAGCATTTCTGACGAAATGCATAAGCTTTTGACCAAAAAAATCGAAGTTTTGATTAAATGCATAAACTTTCAAGAAAAGAGAAAAGAAATTATAAACAAAATATCAGTTTAATTTTCCCCAAGAGCTAAATCAATTTTCAACTAACATAGTGCATTTTAAACCAAATAGTTGAATTTGCATTTGAAAAAAAAGATCAATTTAATACTTCAAATGAAATGGATAAATTTTCAGTTGTAAAAAAGAATTTTTAATCAGGAAAAATGTAATTTAACTTCTCCAATGTTGGTTGAGAGTTCATCGTTATTAGTTAAAAATTCATTCATGTGGTGAAAGTTTATTTATCTCGTTGTAAATTCTTATTTTTTGTTAAAAATTAACAAACTTTATCGCTTAAAAATGCCTAAATAATGGATCTTTTAATTAAATTTGTTTAAAAAATCATAAAATTAATAACAAAATTATGAAATTTTCTTAAATTATCATGTTAGATTACATGATCATCTTAAATTATATTGTTAGTATTTAAAAAAATTTACATCGAAAAGAAAATGTTCTATATAAAAATGCCTGATTAGTGCAATTATTTATTAAGTTTCTTTTAAAAAACCATTAGAATATTCAACAAGTTATGTATCTTGCTAGATTTGTTTAACAAAATCTTATAAATGTTGCTGAAATTATAATGAAATTTTGAACTAAAAGGACTAGCATTGAAAAAAAAACAATTCTTCTATGGAATAATGCCTGATTATTGCATTTGTTTATAATATTAACATTAACAATCTGAAGAAGAAATTTTTTCATTATTCAATACTTTTTATATAAAATCCTTGCAATATAACTTTAAAAAGTTTTAAATTATGGATAATCATAGAAAGATTCTTTCAACAAATAATTTGTTTATAAATTTTCGTTTTGTTTAATACATAATATTAGAACTTCTTGAACTAATGTGACTTTAAGAAAGTTAGGCGATTTCAACAATTTTCCTGTTGATAAGGAGCACCGGAAACGTCAAATAAAAAAAATGGATAATTTTCTCGTCATATTTGCTTACTTATAAATAAATTAAACTTTTTTTTGAAATCAAGCTGGAAAAATCTCTTAGAAATTTTATGAACTTTTTCCAATTTTTGTTTTCTTCCAAATCGGTCAATATTTGTGGGCTGTACGTTATTTTTAACCAAAAAATTAATTTTTTGTCTCCATTCGACGTGGAGCTATATTTTCAAGGAATTTGTAGAAATTCTAAAGGATTCGAATAGATTTTGAGAGAGTTCTCTAAATTTAATAAAAATTGCACAGAATTTCAAAGATCTGGTAAGAAACCGGTAGTCTTACACGGATTTTAAACTTTTTAAAAGAACTTTACTATAGTTCGGTATATTTAAACTATTTTTTAAATATTTTATTATTTTATAAGAGATCTAAAAGTATTTTCACGAATTTCAAAGAATTTCAAAAAACTTTTTAGGGTTCACAATGATTAATTAAAAATAGGTTTAATTTAACTTGAAATCTAGAGAATTTCCATGGATTTCAAGGGATTCCAAGCGATTTCAAAAAATTTCGAAGTAGGAATTTTAAGAGAGAAATTTCCACGAATCTTAAGGCTTTCATAAGAATTTCTAAACATATCAACTTTTTTTAAAGGATTACAATTTCCTTCAGAGAATTAAAAATATTTTCATTAAGATTTAAACAATTTTAATAAATCGCTAAGGATTCTTGGGTACTTCACAGATTTCTAGGGATTTCATAGTTGGTTTCCAGAGAACTTTAATGAATAAGCTTAATTTAAATTAAAATATAGGGATTTCATGTGATTTATAGTTTAAGAAATAAATTAAGTTTTATGTAAAGAGATTTAAATGGATTTCAAAAATTCGAGGGAAGAATGTCATGATTTAAAGAACCTACAATTGCTCAAAAGTTTTTTGGGGATTTAAGAAATATTAATGGATTTCAATAGATTTTTATGGATTTAATAATAAAAAGCTCCTTTGAAGTTTCCCTATATTTTAAATTAGTTCCTAACGAATATTTCTATTATTTCAAGGCCTCCATTCCATACCTCTCCACGTAGCATTTAGGCGGTGAACAGCTTTATGTCGCTTTCGATCACTTTTTATCTTTGAGTCCTGTGCTTGTATGTAGCAGCTGGAGCTTTAAAATGACCAAACGTGACATAGAGCTGTACACCGCCCAAGCGCGACGCGGCGCTGTATACCGCCTAAACTTGGCGCGGAACGGTACGGAATGGAGGCGTGGATTAACTCCAATGCTAATTAACCTATAATTTTTGTCTACTCTATGATTTTCTATGATGAATTTCTAATATTTGTGATGCATGCGGAAATCGACTAGAATGTGTACTTCGATTTGCTTTTTATGAAAATTTTAGTCAACCTGAAAGCTAGCATCATGTAACAACATTAATGAAACTGTTTCATCAATATATAATTTGATTGGAGGTTATAATGACGAGCGATTACCACGTTTAATTGATTTCGTTGTTTTCCGTGGGGTTCGACATTTATTAATAATACCAAAATCGTTTTGTTTTGCCAGTAACTACAAAGCATGAAGTGATCGTCAGTACACATGAATAGTCTGAATGTAAATTTATTTTCGGTCCACTTAGTGCCTCACATTGCAATTAATGATTGCGTTGAACTGAGAAAAATGTTTGATTCGAACGAAGATTTTGAGTTTAGTTTATTTTATTTGAAAAATATTATATTTAAATCAAACAAACTTTATTTGAGGCTATACCAGTTTTATTGGTTTCAAATGCAACTTTTCTGAATTGAAAAAACTATATTTTAACCAATTTTTTAGTTTGAATCAAAGAAAACTTTTTTTAATCGATGATAAATAATTACGTAACCTAATATAAATTTAACTGAGTTAGCGAAGTTCAAATGAGTCAAAAACGTCAGCTTAATGTCGTAGAGTAAAATCAAAATACGAAAGTAGGTTATTTGAAATTTTTCTATCAAATTGTTTCATAAGTTAAATGTTAAAAAGCAATAAATAAGGTGATACTAAAGCCTCAAAAAATAAATGAGACTTTAATCGATTAAGTACTACATTTTAAAGAATTTATTAAAGTAAACTTTATCGTAGGTTAGGAAGGACGAACAGAAATCAACTGCTGCCCCTTTTTTTTGAGGGCTGCAACTTTCTGTCACCGAGAGTTGAAAATGGCCCAGGTGTTGAAAACGGCCACGCAGCGGCGCTAGTAGTAACTTTGTTCTAGTTGTTTTGACTGTTATGTGTCTTTTGTCATGTAGAGCCGTTAAAAAACTCTTTAAAATGTATCAAGAAAACAGTTTATTTATATAATTATTGTGAAAATGACACAGTTGATTTTTCTAATAGTGTTTTTCTTTTTTTTTTTATCGAATCATTTCCATTAATTACCGCTCCGGTATGAAAGTGCCCGAAGACCCCGAATAAAAGAGTTAGACGCTTTTTGACAATTATTAAAGATCTGAGGAGAAATGGTTTCGGTTTTATTTTAAAAAAACAATTTTAAATTTTAAATATTTTAAAATGTGGGTTAAAAGTATATAGAAGAACTTGAGACCATTTTTTTTTAATTTTTCAAGTTTTACCAATTTTTTAGGTAAATTGAATTATGTCAGGATGTGAAAAAAGTTCTTGAAATTCATGGGAGATTTTCAAATTTTTAAAAGGGTTTGAAATATTTACAAGCAAAATTTTGCAATTTTGGAAAAAATTTGAGTAAGTTTGAGAGATATTTCAAAGTTTTGAAACGATTCAAAAATAAATTAAACTTGTAAAGTTTTTTTCTAAATTTTGTAGTAAAGTTTCACGAAAATGAAAGATATTTTTTCAGATTCCTAGGAAAAATTAAAATAAATTTTTACTTCGAAAAATTAATTTGAAGAAATTGTTTAAAAAGATTTTAGAAAATTTCAAAAATGGTCAAAGAAGAAGCTGACAGATGTTAGGGCAATTTTTAAAATCTTGGAGAATAAATAAAAAATGCAGAAAAAATTTGAATAATTTTTAGAAATTAGAAGGCTCAGAAGGTCTGACAAATTTAAAAAACAAGAAGAATTTTCCTTATATTCGTGTGGAAGTTTTAAATAATTTTTCATTTTGAACAATAAAGTATAAGACAAAATTGAAAAAAGTTTTGAAACATAAGAAACGATTTTCGAAAATTTCTAAAAATAGTTTAGAATATTTTAAAGCAAAATGTTTTGATATGCTAAGATTACAAAATAAAAACAAACAAAAATCTGGTAAATTTAAGAAATATTTAGTAGAAATGAAAATAATTTTGAATTTTTTCAAGGGAATAAACCAATTTTCTTAAAATTTCTGGGAAAATTTAGAAAAGAGAAAGGTAATTTTTTTAAATTTGGAAGCAGACAAATGTTAAAATATTTCAGCTTCGTTCCAAAGTCTAATTAATTGAAAAAAATATCACATTTAACAGTTGGTTATTTCACTGTAATAGAAAAAAATATTTAAGGATTTATCATTTTCTTTGTTTGTCATATATAGATATAATAATTATATTTATTATTTAATAGCATTATATTGTAAAGCGGCAATATAAAAAAATTAGCTCTTCATCACTATATTTTAAAGTATTTGAATGTCCGGGACTAACACAAAATAACGAAAGAAAGAATAACTTAATCATAAATCAGCAACAACAAAAAATTGCCGAATTACAAAATAAACGAATTGTTAAATTCTCATAAATATTTCTATTTCTGTAATTTCCCTTTAACGAAATTTAAAATTTCCGAAAATAATTAATAAATTATCAGTTGTTAATTCATTAAATTGTTTGCCTTATTTATAATTCTATGAATTACTTATAAATTAATAATTAAGTAAGTATGTTGCAAAATTCTAAATTTCGCGAATAAAAACATTTTTCGGGAACTTAATAATTCGTTTATTTTAAAAGTGGGTCTTGAAGGCGGTGAATTTTAGTGTTGGATATTTTGAAATTTGGAATTTTATTTTTTCTTAATTAAAAAACTTGCAGTTATTTGAAATTTGGAAAATTTTATAATTTGATATTAATAAATATTTTCGGAATTTATTTTATTCAATTGTGTATTCGTTATTTATTTTTTAATATTCTTTACAATTTCTGAATATCTATGTAATTTTTTAAAATTTGAATGATGTCAATTTTTCCGCTTTTTCCTATATCAAACAAAATAATACGTAAGTAAATAAATCTCATTTACTACTTGAATCTACACTTTGAAGAAAAAATGAGTTTAAAGTTCTTTTTATATTTATTTTGTAATTTTTATGCAATTTTCCTGTGGTACTGTATGGTTTTGTAGTACAAAGTTACTACTAGCGCCGCCGCATGGCCGTTTTCAACATTTTCAGTCCCTGGAGGGCTGTGGAAAATATTTGTCATGAGAGTTGACGGTCGCCGTGTGGTGGCGCCAGCTATGCAGTTGGCCTAGTATTCAAATATTGCATGGCGCAAGTGTTAAAAAAATGTTTTTCAAGCGAAAATAATGTTCTGATAGTTCTGGGTAAAAGATTATAATCTTTCAGATTTTTTATTACCTTCTAAATAGAAAATAATGAGCAAAAATCGTAAAATTCACTGCTTTTAGACGCAAATCCCAATGCATTTCTACTAACCACAACAAATCATTATTCATGCGCAATCAAATTAGACATATCTATTTGTATAATTTTTGAATATCCGAAAAGAAAATAGTCTAAATTTTATAATATTTGTATTATATTATATAATATATATAACCTAATATTTATTTTATTTATTAAGTTAAATTCATTTCGGATTTTCAGATATTTTAATAAACAAATTATGTGTTTTTCTAAACACAATGTGCTTTCTTATTTATTATTATCATATGTTATTTCAAGTTTCAAAAATGAACCTTGTTAAAAATAATTTATAAAATGGAGAAGAATATGCTAATATTAATTATAACTAATTTTGGAAAATAACTCGAGGTGAACTTTTGAAAAAAATATTTTGGGTTTTCTTTATTTGATAATAACAATTTACAGTTTAATGTTTTCCTTTTCCTTTGTAGGTAACAATTGCAATTGTTATTTAATTTTAATGCTGTATCGCTTATTTTATTCCTTCAAAGATTTTCTGCAAATCTCATTGGTATTTGTATTCAAAAAAATTTATTAATGAAAACCTATTGTTCACAAAAATAACGATTTCATAATCCCTAAATCTTAAATCTCAGGCTAATTTTCATGAAAATAGTTACGACGAAAATGAACTTTTTGAAATGAATTCATTAAAATTAATACTGAAATCTTGCAGAAAATAACCTTAAATTTTCCTAATAATCTAGAGAATATTGTTCGACTTTCTAAAAACCTTCCCAAATTCATAAAAAGCTTTTTTTTGACAAAATTGTGAAAAATCTACATTTTTTCCAAATTTTTGTAATGATCAAATTAAACATTTTAAAAAATCTTCTTAATATATCTGAACGTTCTAAATGACTTTTAAAATTGTTTCGACAAATACTTTGAAACATTTTAGAACATTATCCTAAATTTAATTTTTCACAATTAAAAATCATTTAAAATTTTTCTGGTTATCTAAAGGAAAATTTTTATTCTCTTGAAACATTTCGTAAGTTTTGGTAGCAAAATTTAAAAAAAATAGAAAATTATAAACATTTTTTGATAATTCTTTTCTGTAGATTCGATTTAAAATAATTATGATGAATAATTCAAAACCTAAATGCACTGATAGGCAAGAATAAGGCAATGTAAAATGGATAAAATATCAATTTGTAAGTTATTTTGAAAACTTGGTTCGATTCGATTTCCACTTTGGAATAAAACCCTTTAGTTTATGTATTCAATATATTAAGATTAAATTTTTTTTATTATCTTAGATACCAAGACGTTGATTTTAATTATATTAAATAATGCCCAATATTCACAGTTAATATTATCAATGAAGTTATATTATTTAAAAGAGAAAAGCTTGAACAACAAAACGTTATACCTATACAATTTATATTTGACACCATTCCCAGTGGCCACAAAGTTTGGCGACGTCTTTACGACATCGATACGACATTTTTACGATAACTTTACGACATCTTATGTCCATGTCGTTAGGGTGTCTTTACGATATCGTAAATCAGTCGTATGATCTGACGATGTATTTACGACATCGCAAAGACACCGAAACGACGTAGACATAGGATGCCGTAAAGATGTCGTCAAGATGTCGTAACGATGTTGTAAAGACGCCGCCAAATTTTGTGTCCACTGGGTTGTTACATCACTTTTAGTTTGATATTGTCCCTTAAAAAAGCATTGCACTATTTAAAAATATTTGTATCATTTGGTGCTTTGAAAAATTGAATTTTGTTAGCTTTGTCCAGCTTCCGATTACTTTTTTATCCCGATTCACAACAACATAAAAAGCACTTCACGATTTCTGTTCAAAATTTCAACACTGCGGATATGTGATCTAAAATCAGTTTTTTCAGTTTTCTTGCGTTTAGAAAATGAAAAATGTCGAAAAGATCACTCAAAACATTCAAAGACAGTGTACGTAATGAACGTTGACAAAACAATGGACGAGTTTTCATTGAAACTTCTGATGAGGAAGCGCGAAAATAAATTTATATTTGAAAGAAAGACATTTTCGTAAATAAACAAATGACATTATTTTATGATGCTTTGATAAATTTGATTAATATTTAGAATTTCAGTGTGTAAATTAACTGAAATCTTTCGAAATTTGTTTATAAAAATAGACTCAATAATACGTCGTTGATACGTGTGTTTTTCCTGTAGCTAATGCTTTAATATTTTAGAAATCAAAGTAATGATTAAAATTTCAAGAGTGTTGTGACAAACCTGTGTGAAAATTCTCAAATTAACAATCTCTTTTGTGCTAAGAAATTCTTGTTTTTAATCTCCGGCCAGTTGCACCTATATAAGCTTTATTACAATATTTACCATTTAATTATATAAATAACACCACATAAATTTACAATGGAATCTTTCTTCTTAAACAAATAATTATCTAAAGTATTTGTGTTTTTCAAATAAACGTTGATATTAAATTTTTTAAGTGAATTCTTTATCTGTTCAGATAGATCCTGAAAGTGAGCTAGTTATTTAAATTAAAATGAAATTTAAATTAATCATCTATCTACTTAACCTTTAATTAAACCAATTTTGTGACAAAATAAATTATGTGAATTATAGTTTAAGAATCTACCAGACCAAGAAGGTTTTTTGTACCAATTTGTTAATAAATCACCCTTTGGAATTTTTATGATTTGCAGATCAAGATAGTTTATAACATTGTAAATCTCGCATTCATGGGTGAAATTCATACAATCTTGAATCCCAGTGGGCACAAAGTTTGGCGACGACTTTACGACATCGTTACGACATCTTTACGACAACTTTACGACATCCTATGTCCATGTCGTTAAGGTGTCTTTACGATATCGTAAATAAGTCGTATGATCTGACGATGTCTTTACAATATCGCAAAGACATCGAAACGAGATGGACATATGATGTCGTAAAGATGTCGTAACGATGTCGTAAAGCCTTCGCCAAATTTTGTGCCCACTGGGATACTATTAAATGCATTTAAGAAAAATTCAATCTTATTAGTAGAAATAATAGCTAAAATGTTATCGACATAACGTTTGTACAAAATACTTGTGAAATCTAATAATTGTAAAGCTCTTTTTTCAATATCTTATCAGACTAAATATGAAGCAACTGAATACAAGGGTGAACCCATAGGACAACTCGAAATTTGTTTATAAAATTTGTTATTAAAGGGGAACACATTACGATTAAATATCATTCCCGTAGCTATTAAAAATTCATTTTTTGTTATTTTTGTTAAATTATGATTTGAGTTAAGTTGCTCTGCAATGCAATCTAAAGCAAGATCTAGTGGGATGCTATCAAACATGGACACAACATCTAAAGAAACTATTCAATGAGTTTTTGGTACATTAATATTTTTTAAACAATCTTTAAGTTCCAAACTATTTTTAACAATCGAACTAGTGTTAATAGAAACTGACTTGGAATATTTAAAATATACTTAGATAAATTTTAAGTTGATGAACCAACAGTAGAAATAATTAATCTCCAACTTAAATTAGGCTTGTGAACTTTAGGGAGAGCATAAGCTTTTGCTACGACACTGTTGTGAGTTTTTAAACAATATGCACATTGATTATTAATTTATATTTTATTTTCTAAATTTTTTAATTTAATATTTTTATTGTGATTTGAGACTATTTGAGTGACAGTTTTTCGAATATTAAACTTTAAATCTTATTTTTAAATATTTTAAATTGAATTTTCAATATTTGCAACAAAAATATTGATAGTAATTTTCTTGACTTTTTAAAGTCATTCCTCTATTCAAATCTAAAGACCTGCGTTTTAATAAAAGAAACTTTTTAATACAATCATCTCGTTTTGAATATTTCAAATTACGGAGACTTATCTTTTGTGAATCAAAAAACTTATTCGTAGTGCCATCACATATGACTCTTGAAACCCGATATTTTAAAAAATTGGAAAACCAAATTAATTTTTGAATATTTTTTACAGTGTTTTCTATCTCTAAACGTAGAAATTTTGTTTGAAAGTTGAATTTAGTTTTGAAATTTCGGTCCACATGAATTAAAATAAAACTAAACCAAACACCATTTTTTCGAAATCAAAATTTATTTGACTAATTGTAAAAATGTAATTATTCACGTTAAAACCTTTTGAAGAAGGTACGCATTGTACCGAAACGTTAAGGAATAAGAGAGCAGGTTTTTAATTAAATAAAGGGGGAGGGTCGGTAAGGCCGGTTTTTGGCCTAATTTATTTTTGGACCAAAAAATCTGAAAAAATCATGGTAGTATCTTATAAGTATCCCGAGT
>NC_046658.1:134537957-134550426 GCF_010883055.1 Belonocnema kinseyi | reverse complement strand
TAGGTTTTTGGAGTCGCTAATTACGAATCTGGCATCCGTTGAACTCTATCGCTTCAGGTTCAAGGTCATTTGAAGGTCATTTGAAGGTCAAATCGAGAAAACTCCGAAAACCTATAACATATTTTTTTTTCAGCGTTTTCTCTCGATCTGACCTTCCCATGACCTTGAACCTGACGCGATAAAGGTCATCGGACACCAGGTTCGTAATCAGCGACCCCAAAAACCTAAAACATATTCTTTTTAAATTTTTTTACCGGTTTTTCTCGATTTGACCTTCAAATGACCTTCAAATAACCTTGAACCTGAAGCGATAGAGTTCAATGGATGCCAGATTCGTAATTAGCGACTCCAAAAACCTATAACGTATTTTTTTGGATTTTTTTACCATTTTCTCTCAATTTGACCTTCCAATGACCTTGAACCTGACGCGATAAAAGTCAAAAGACGCCAGATTTGTATTCGGCGACCCCGAAAACCATAGTAAACCCGAGATAACCTCAGAATACATGTTTAAGAGTGTCAAATCTCTCGAAAATACAGTTGGTGGGTAGTGGTGTTTCCTATATTTGTAGGGGGGTGGGGGTGGCTGGGGGGTGGAGGGTAGTCCGTTTAGCGTGCAATCGACTCGGGATACTTATAAGATACTACCATGATTTTTTCAGATTTTTTGGTCCAAAAATAAATTAGGCCAAAAACCGGCCTTACCGACCCTCCCCCTTTTAAATTCGAAGAAACGGGTTTTGGCTTAATTTATGTGAGCTGTAAGATATAAAAAAGAATCTATGATTCATTATTCATGAATATCATCGGCCGAAAAAAGGATTGGTTTTTGTTTCAAATCATTATACGATTAGATTTGTAATCTGTGACATTAAAGACTAAGCTTTGAAATTATGAATGTTTTAAGAAGATTTTTTTTAATGTTTCAGGATTCTTGAAAACGGGTACGAAAGGAAGTGCTCAAGGAAATTACGGTCTGATGGATTTAGTGGCTGGGCTTCACTGGTTAAGAGAAAATTTAGCAGCATTTGGAGGGGACCCTGAACGTGTTGCGGTACTTGGACATGGTACCGGTGCAGCTTTGGCTAATTTTTTAGCAGTTTCACCAATGGCTAAAGGTAGTTCACTAATTTTTATCTAAAGACAAGAGTATGGCAACTGAAAAAACTTAGTTTTGTTTTTAACAATTTTAAGTTACCTATAACACTAATTATTGATAATCAGCAGGAATATGTAAAAATCAAAAAGCTAATTCGACGCCTCTATTACATACGGCTCCACGTCGCGGTTGGGTGGTGTACAGTAGGGTCTCCAAAAATTGATTGCAAAACTTTTTTCACTATAGAGGGCCAGACACCCCCCCCCCCCAAGTTTCTATTTAAAAAAAAGAAAATCCGTCATTTTTTTCGAAATTTAAATATTAACACGTTCCACCGGGCACTTAAAAACCCCATTTAATTAAAATGGGGAAATTTTGAGTTTTCGAAAAATTAAACTCATGCTCAAAGCTACAAATACGAGCCAAAAAAACTACATTTTCACGTATTATTGTTACTTTTTAGAAATTTCTGTCGCTTTTTTCATACAAATAATTACTATTGCACAATTTGAATATATACGATGAATTTTTAAACAATTTTCAATTGTTCAAACAAATGTAAATTATTTAATCAAGTATTTATTTTCCAAGCATATAAAAAATAATCTTATTTTCTGATTAAAATGTTACTGTTTGTCATTGTTTGGAGTAGTAAATTTCTCTAAGAACATGATTTTATTATTTTAATAATTATTTATGGTTCATTCTCAAAATTTCTAAAAATTAATCTTGAGATGTACACTTTTTTCAAGTTGTTATCCTCTGCTACTTTTAGTTGAATAATTACATAACTTTGATACATTTCTTCTAATACTTAACACATTTCTATTTGTTTAAACAATTTTTATTTGCTCAAGCAGTTATTCTCTGATCACTAAAAAACGAAATAAAACAGAAGACATACAATTATTCACATAATGTTTTTAGACGAATTTACTGCTTCAACCAATGACAAACAATTATATTTCAATAAAAAAATATAATTACTTTTCTACTTTTTTTTTAAATAGGTATTTGTTTAGATAAATTAAATTATTTCATAACATTGAAAATTGTTTAAAAAGTCATGCTAAATATTCAAATTGTCCACAAGTTATTATTCTTATGAAAAAGACGACGGAAACTGCTGAAAAGTATCAATAATGCGTGAAAATGTAGGGTTTTAATTTTTGGGTCACATTTGGGGCCCTTCGAGGAGGGTCGGGGTGAATTGGAAATTTGGCATGCGTTAATATTCGAATTTCGAAAATAAATTACGGATTTTTTTTCCCCGGAAATATAAACTGGGGTGGGGGGGGGGGGGGTTCGCCATGTAGCTTGAAAAGCGTTTTTTGGACCACCCTCGTGTACAGCTCCACGTTGCACATTGGGTTCAAATGAGGTGTCCTTTGAAAAATTAACTTTTATCCCGAACCATTAGAGTGATTTTGCATTATTTTTCACAAAACTAAAGCTTATGAAATTTCGAACAAAGTTACAAAGGCATATTTTTAAAGAAGTTGTTTAATTTTTTATTTAACAATGAAGTTTCATAAAAAAAATGCGCAGATTTCATTTTGTGAAAATTTATCAAATTTATGCGAAATTACACTGAATTAGTGGGAAAACTTGTTTTGAATGATTTCCAGCAGTATGAGATATTTGGAAAAAATTACAATTTCTATAAACAAATTTATCAACTTAATTTAGATTTTCAGTAAAAATGATATATATCTACTTCATATGCATGTTTTAAGTGTGAGTATAAAGAAAAAAAAATTCGTTATGACTGATAAAAAAATACAGATCATTTGTTAATTATTTAAACCAATTTTATAAACAAATGTATAAATTCGTAATCTTAAAATATATTTGTTTCGTTTTTCTTTATCAGAAAGGACAATAAAGATCTTGCTTATAGCTTTCTTGTGCGATTATTTGATTTCAGACAATTACTATTATTTGTTTAAACAAAATTATTTAAAAAATGCATAATATTGTCATTTTTTAGTTGAAAAAATTCTTTTTTTCATCAACTATATATGTGTTGAAAATACCCCTTGATATGATACTTGGTTCTAAAAATAATCCATTTGTTTAAAAAAATTGAATACACAAATTAATTGTTTTGCCATTTTAAAAAAAATGGATTTCTTTTTTTTTGGAGAAATATATTTCTGATGTCTTGCCTTTGTTTAAAAAAATTGGAAATCTTTGTTTATAACTAAGTTGAATATTCCATCATTTTAATTTTAAACTCATCTCTGTGGATCTACATTATTTTATGAACTGAAAATTTAATTTTTTAATTGTTGGTAGACAAAGTATATTTTTTGGTTGAAAATTAATGTATTTTGTTAAAAATGTGTCTTTTATGGTGGCAATTGATCTACATGGTTAAAATTGCAACTATCTTAGTTAAAAAATCCTGTATTCATTTGATTAAAACTTTTTGTTTTCAATTATTCATTTTTCCAACTGAAAATTTAACTATTCCATTTTTTGTTGAAAACTGAACTGCCTCGGTTCAAAATTCAACAATTAAGTAGAAAGTTTATCGTTGTCAGTTTAAAATTTAGCGATTTGGTTTACAATTCATGAATTTTGTTTTAAAATTGTATTTTTACCATACAGTAAACTTAACGTTTAACACTTTAAAATTTTCAAAATTTCAATCAATAATTTTTGAGCTGAAACTTTCTAATTAAAAAAAATCTATAAATAAAGCTAATTTAAATAGTAATCGAAAATGGCGCAATGCAAATTTTGGAACAAACGTTCACTTCTATAATTAGGTATTTGTCTCAGTTACGAGAAATAACTTTTGCTAACATGATGTAACCTCTTACACGTGCACGTGCACTCCCAGAGTGAATTAGACTTAAAAACAGATTTACGAGCGAAATTAGCGTGAAATACCTGTGGTTCGTGTAGTTAGAGATTGTAGGGTAATCGTCCGTTTTCATACTCATGGGTGGAGTACTTAACAAATATGATTGCTGCCGCTTTTTTTTCGTGGTGACTAAAAGAATCGAGCATTTATTTTTTAATTAAATTTTTGGTGCGGCATCTACTATAATGTTACTTTTAATCAGATTTTTGATTGGTTTTTGAATGATATGGCTTAATAGTCAATATAAAACAAAGTTTTACGTCATCCATAATAAAATATGCCACATGAGGTAATATGACACGTAATGTAATAAGCTACATAAGGTAATATGACACGTACTGCAATTTGACACATTCAGTAATATGCTACATTATGTAATATGACATGAGGTAATATGACACATGATGTAATATGATACATATTGTAATATGGCGCATTCGGTAATATGGCGCATAAGGTAATATGGGACATTTTGCAATACAACACATTCGGTAATATGGAATATAAGGTAATATGATACATGAGATAATATGCCATATATCGCAATATGATACATTCGGTAATATGCCACATGATGTAATGTAAAATGAGGTAATATGACACATGAGGTAAAATGACATGTGAGGTAATATGACACATCAGGTAATATTATACATGAGGTAATATGCCATATATCGCAATATTATACATTCAGTAATATGCTACATGCTGTAATCTGAAATATGAGGTAATAGGACACTTATTTCGAAATGACACATTCGATAATATGACCCATGAGGTAATATGACATATGAGGTAATATGACACATAAGGTAATATGACATATGAGGTAATATGACACATAAGGTAATATGACATATGAGGTAATATAATCCATGAGGTAATATGACACATATGGCAATATGAAACCTAGAGTAATGTGTCACATCGGGTAATCTGGCCTATGGGCTAATGTGGTACATTCGCTCTACATTTTTTTTAACATTTTTATTGTGTTTAAAGAGAGGACATTTTTAGTTTACATTTTTTTAGTGTGTGATTGCAGGGTAATCTTTCGTTTTCATCATCGCGGGTCACGCACTTAGTGAATGTGATTGCAGCAAATTTCTTCTTCCTGACGACCAAAAAAGCCAAGTATTCAATCTTTTGATAAATTGCCAGAAGTAATTTCAAAAGATATTGCTTAAAAATTTTACGAGTGAGAATAGGAATCTATAATCGAAATCTCATCAAAACCCTTCTACCTTTTATGTACATTGGTTTACTACTTTATCGGTTAAAAATTTGATGAAAAGGTTGTAAAGAATCTTTAGTGCTTTAAGTGAAATTAGATTTTAGGCTGAGTTGAGCTTTTTTAAAATTAAAAGAAAATGTATGTAACGTGAATTTAATCATATTACGGTATTTACTTGTTTTATGTATTTACAATTAAAAATTTAATTTCTGAAAATTGTAATGATTATCAGCCTTTGACACTAATTAAAAAAAAGTACATATAATTTTGAAAATTGAATTCAGATACTCATTCCACAACATAATAAGAATTTCAGAAAATCATATAATAAAGAATTAATTTTTGTTGCTAAATAGAGAAAAATTAAAATGCAATCTTTACAATATATAATAATGTAAAAAACTAATTAGATAATAAGAAACTGAACAGCTCATAATTTAAAAAGCCTTAAAGAAACATTTTCAGTGAATCATTCAGATAATTTTTACTCTAGATTTTTCAGTTATATAACATTCAAATAATGATTAATTTACGTCAGCTAACTTTAAGAAACTAAATTTGAAGTAAGTTAATTAATTATATTAAATAATTAATTTACGTTACCTAATTTAAAACATCGTGAATTGATTCATTATGTAATTCAATATTATGATCAAAATTAGTCCGCTAAACATTAATTCAAAAATTCACAACATAAAAAGCCTTAAGCAATTATTTTCATTACAAAAATCAAATTATTTTTGATTTCACATATTTTTTCTTAATTTGAACTTTAAATTCCGAATATTCATATTTTTTCTGAAATAATTCCAAAAAATGTAAGTTTTATTAGAATTATTAAATAAATATTTAATCATCTAAAAGAAAAATAGAATTGAACCATTATTTTCATTGAAAATTCAAATTATTTAAAGCTTTAAAAAATTATTTTCATTGAAACATTTAAAGAAATTTCACTTTATATATTTTTTAAATTTGAACTTGTCATTGTTTAAATTTAATTATAGAAATAATAGTTAATATTCATTGACATAAAATTAACGCAAATATATGAAGATGTTTGTTTTTCGATGTACTGATCTTTAAGTTTATTTAAAAAAGTAGCTTTCGCTCCAGGACGTGGAGCCTCTTCAGGTTACATTTCTGTACATCTCCATACCAATCTAAAGAAAATAGAACGAAGTTTTTATATAACTAAATCACATTTATAAGTAATGTTAGATATTGAAAAATATAGAACATAACCTATAAACTTACCGACGTGACAGTTACGTTCCGGAAAAGATTATGGTATACACTCTTTTATGCTAATAAAAAGGTAAAAGCCAAAAAAGCTCTTAAGATAATTGAGAAAAAACATACTTTTGTTCCCCTGCTTTTGTTTCAACATTGTAAAAAACATTTTTGAAACGTGGGCCAACACCCAGTGTTGTTCGCTATTTCAGGAGAATTATATTCTACGCCATAACACGTGACTATATATTCTAGCTTTCTAAGCCTG
Organism: Belonocnema kinseyi; assembly: GCF_010883055.1. Classification (NCBI taxonomy): domain Eukaryota; kingdom Metazoa; phylum Arthropoda; class Insecta; order Hymenoptera; family Cynipidae; genus Belonocnema; species Belonocnema kinseyi. The sequence continues at coordinate 134,543,720 of NC_046658.1, read as the reverse complement.
AGCACAGATGGCCAATGGCGCCTATATTTCAAACTTAAGAGGTAATTGCACATTTGTATATTTTTTAATTAACAATTGTTTGTCGATAAAATAAGACTGTGGTATATTTTACTTAGGAAATCAACATCGGATCTTTTGTTTACATAGTTTGTATTCTTGACAATATAAAACATTTCTTTAAAATTTCTCTTTTTATTATGCCTTTCATGACTTAAAATTTTAGTTTTTGAAAATGAAAAATGTTTATTAGCGAAAGGTAAAATGACAACTTTTTCGTAGTCAAACGTTTGTGAATTTTGAACCTGAGACTGTATACTTATATTGTCGATCTTTTCTATCCGTTTATTAATCTATTTGTTTCTGAATTTAGTTGGAAAATCATTATCTTTTAAAAATTTTTTAACTTTAAGAATGTTGTCGTTTCTAAATTTAGGATCTGATAATTTAATAGCTCTATCTGTAAGACCATAAATCACAGAAATTTTCTCTTTAATCGCAATATTAGAATTGAAATTTACATATCTGCCTGAATTAGCGTCATTACGGTACCAGTTTGTAATAAGTTTATTATTTTCTCGAATGATAGTAACATCCAAAAAATTGAGTACATCAAGCTATTCGATTTCGATAGTAAACTGGAGTACCAAATTTCTGTTTAAAAAATTCGTTTTGAAAACTGCAATAGGAATTGTCAATGCAAAATTCAACAAGTTCTAAATACTGTTTAACTGGCAATTTTGTCAGTTTTCTCATTGTATACCAATTTACTGTGATGTTTTTTAGAACCAAATCTTTAGGAATATTAGTGAAAAGAGATTTCATATCAAGTGAAACCAATTTATAGTTTTTTGGAATATTAAACGTTTTAACTTTATCACTCAAATCCAAACTGTTTTTTTTTTCAAAAGTGTTACTTTTTCAATAATTTTTTAATGGGTAGACTAGCGTATTTTGATAATGATAATAATGGAGAACCAGAAAAGGAAGTGACTGGTCTCATAGGATTATCTTGTTTATGGATTTTAGGTAATCCGACTAATTTTGGAGCAACTGAATTGTAGTTTTTTAAACATCTAGCTACGTCTTTCTTGATGTACTTACTTTTTTGGAATCTACCAATCATCAAATTTAGGTCCTTTTTAATACTTTTAGTTGGATCATTTTTAAGTTTTATGTGAGTATCCTGATCCGATGAAAAAGTATAGCATTTATCAAGATAATCATTCTTGTTCATGACTACCGTAGGGCTGCCCTTATCGGCTCTTGTAATGATAATATCTGGATTTTCTGACATAAATTGTTTTGTTTTAATAACAAGAATTTCAATCTCTAATGCAAAGTTGTTACCATGGTCACAATTTAAATATAGCAAAAGTCTATTGGAAATATTGGATCTAAATTCGATTCTTTTTTTCACTTGCAATAAGATTAATTTTTTCTTCTACATTTGCTAAAGTATTTTCAATGAGTTCACATTTATTAGTGTTGTTAGTACAGAATTTGTTTCCTAAACTCAAGAAATATCCTACGTCATTAGCATTTTCTTTATCTGATAAATTTATAAACCATTTTTTATTTGTTTCTTTTCGTATATTTGATGTTATAATAGGTCTCTTTTAACCAGTCAAACTTAGAAATAGAATCTTCAATCATATGTTTAACACATTTATCTATTAACCTTTCCTGACATTTAAAAAAAAAAATAATTTGATCATCTATAGCTAAATGATTAAGCTTTTTTCCTAAAAAATAGATTTTATTATCAATTTTATTAATTCTATGGTTGATATCTGTAATATCAATCTTCAAAGTTTTAATTTTGAAATCCATACAAAGTTTTCCGTATAACCTATACTTAAAAGATGATGAAATGTAATTTTTGGATCAGAATTATTCTGTTTTGATTTTTCAATTTTGAAAGTGTGCTTAGTTTATGTATCCATGTTTTTAAGTTGTTGATGGCGTCTTTCGTGTCAGTGCTTTTTAGTTTGTTAAAAAACCTCGTGCTTTTTTAATGAAGTACATCAAGAAAGACGTAGCTAGATGTTTAAAAAGCTACAATTTAGTTGCTCCAAAATTTGACGGATTACCTGAAATCCATAAAAAAGACAATCCTATGAGACCAGTTGCTTCTTTTTCTGGTTCTCCATTATTACCATTATCAAAATACGCTAGTCTACCCAATAAAAAAATTATTGGAAAAAGTAACACTTTTGTAAAAAACAGTTGGGATCCGTTCATATAATATACTATAAAAAAATATAAATTGGTTTCACTTGATATACAATCTCTTTTCACTAATATTCCTAACGATTTGGTTCTAAAAAACAACAGTACATTGCTATAAAATAAGAAAACTGACAACATTGCCAGTTAAACAGTATTTAGAACTTTTACAGGCTTTTAATGCGTATCATCCCAGAATCCAGTTTACTATCGAAATCTAAGAGCTTGATAGACTCAATTTTTTGGACGTTATTATCATTCGGGAAAATAATAAACTTATCACAAACTGGTACCGTAAAGACACTAATTTAGGCAGATATGTAAATTTCAATTCTAATTTTTCGATTAAAGACAAAATATCTGTGATTTATGGTCTTACAGATACAGCTATTAAATTATCAGATCCTAAATTTAGAAACAACATTCTTAAAGTTAACGAAATTTTAAAATATAATGTTTTTCCAACCAAATTCATCAAGAAATACATGAATAAACGGATTGAAAAGATCGGCAATATAAGTATACAGTCTCAAGTTCAAAATTCACAAACGTTCGACTACAAAAAAGTTGTCATTTTGCCTTTCGCTAATGAACTCTTCAGATTGTTCAAAAATTTTTAAAAGTATATGACATCAAAGTAGCAAGAGGTACTGCATTGGCTGATCACTCACATATTCATGATCATCATTTTTTATTTTCAAAAACTAAAATTTTAAGTCATGAAAGGCATAATAAAAAGAGTAATTTTAAAGAAATGTTTTATATTGTGAAGAATAAAAACTCTGTAAACAAAAGAACCGTTTTTGAATTCTTGAGTAAAATATACCACAGTCTTATTTTATCGACAAACAATTGTTTTTTAAAAACTATACAAGTGTGCAAATACCTCTTAAGATTTAAATATATGCACCATTGGCCATCTGTATTCAGGCTTAGAAAGCTAGAATATATAGTCACGTGTTATGACGTGTGTTTCAAAAATGTTTTTTCACAATGTTGACGAAAAAACAGGGAAACAAAAGTACGTTTTTCCTCAATTATCTTAAGAGCTTTTTTGGCTTTTACCTTTTTATTAACATAAAAAAGTGTACACCATAGTCTTTTCCGGAACTTAACTGTCCCGGCAGTAAGTTTATAGGTTATGTTCTATATTTTTCAATACACAACATCACTTATAAATATGATTCAGTTATATAAAAACTTCGTTCTATTTTATTTAGATTGATAAGGAGATATACAGAAATGTAACCTGAAGAGGCTCCACGTCGTGGAGCGAAAGCTACTTTTTTAAATAAACTTAAAGATCAGTAGATCGAAAAACAAACATCTTCATATATTTACTGCACTGATCATAAAACCGAACATCTTATAATATTAATGCAAATAATCAATCCATGTGACCTAATTGAAAACAATTTATATTTGGTTTTTTGAACAAAATTATTCTGTCCATAGTTAATCAGTTTATAATATAAAAAGCTGTAATACATTATTTAATATTTTAATATATATATCAACTTTTATTGTGCAAACTATATTCCATATTAAATAGCATTAAATGAAAGAAAATAATAAATTTATTTTCTTAGTTGAACAATATTTAACTTCAATCTTTATGTGACTTAATATTGTCAACAAAATAATTTGGCTGATAATAATTAACCAATAAATAACATAAAACGCATTAAATTAATTATTTCAATTTAATGATTCGAATAATTTTTATTTAAAATTTATTGTTTGTTGTTAATTTACACTTTTCTTTCTGTTACTTAGATCTAGTAATCAACTCATAACTAATTAATCAATTTGCAAAATAAAAAAGCATCATAGAATTATTTTCTTCGAAAAATAAAAACGATTCTTATTTTATATTTTACTTTAAACTCAAAATTGAGTTTTTGAACAATTTCATTTATTTTTCTGTTGCACCTTTTAAACTAATGCCAGAAAAAATTGAAATATACGTAAAAATAATGTTGAAAAATGATTTCAGGTATTCACACATTTTGCGTGCATCAAATGAGTTATAATCAAATTAAAAAATACATAAATTGTACTTTATAATTTAGCACTGTGAAGGCACTGCATGAAAAAAATGGTAAACAAGGACAGTAATAAATTTCTCGAACAATTAATAGTCTGCAGTCACAATTTCAGACACAAGACGTGCTATGCGTCCATAAAAGAAGAAATATTTCGGAATTATAATAGAAAATTTTTGTACACAGTTCGTTTGCAAATTTATATTTTTTATTTTAAAATTTAACACTTGAAAATTGGATAGTTGCAGTTCAAAAATTTTCTATTTCGTAAAACATTAGGTTTTCTAACTTAAAATTTAATTTTTAAAGTATTGGTTAACAATTTTTCTTTTTTAATAAAATATAATTTTTTTGTTTGAATATTCACCTATTTAGGTTGAAGATTCATTGTTTTAGTTAAAACTTCTTATGTGTAGTTAAAAATTTTTTCTTTTATAACTAAAAATATCACAATATAGCATTTTCCGGAGAAAATTATTATTGTTTTAGTTCAAACTTCCACCGTTTGGTTTAAAATTTGTCTATTTTAATTAAAAATTCTTGTTATTCGTGGAAAAATTGTATTTTTTTATTAAGAATTACATTTTTTATTTTAACATTATTATTCTTGTTTGAAATTCATTTTTTTGGTAGAAAATACAAGTGTTCCAGTTGAATATTCATCATTTTAGTTGAAAATTAATATTTTGGTGTAGAATTGAACATCATGAATTAAAATAAATGTTTTCGTTTCGCGGGAAATATGAATGTTACTTTTCTCTGAACGAAAAAATTGAAAAACTTGTCCGAGGGAAACCTGAAAACCATCGGGAATTTGAAATCGTCGCCCAATCGCCACCCTGATAATACTCTAAGTTATGGAACAGTATATTATTATTCAAAACTTAATTATTTTGGTTTTTCTAAGAGAGTTTTTGAGCCTGATTTTTAAATTATGTTTGACATTTCTTCATAAATAAAAAATAGGATGAAAAATTGCAATTTTTTCGATTTAAACTTCCCGGTGCTCGTCAATAATAGGACAATTGTTGATGTCGCCTAAGATGCCTAGAGTAACATTGTTTAAGGATGTTCTAATATTATACAACAAAACAAACTTTTTGTAAATAGATTATTTGTTGAAAAAATGTTTTTAACGATTTTCCATAATTATAACTTTTCTCAAATTATTTTGCAAAAAATTGGAATAAAAACAATATTATATTTAAAAAAATGTTCTGTTAAGATTATAATTGTTTATATTATGAACACATTTAATGAAAAAATGCAGTAATCAGGCATTTTTCGATAGAAAAATTCGTTTTTTTTTCTATGTGAATTTTTTAAATTAGGAACTTTATGATAATTTTATCAAAATGCATCATTTGTTTAATTATATAATGATTTTTATAAAGAAAGGGGGAGGGTCGGTAAGGCCGGTTTTTGGCCTAATTTATTTTTGGACCAAAAAATCTGAAAAAATCATGGTAGTATCTTATAAGTATCCCGAGTC
>NC_046658.1:134436558-134537857 GCF_010883055.1 Belonocnema kinseyi | reverse complement strand
AACCTCAGAATACATGTTTAAGAGTGTCAAATCTCTCGAAAATACAGTTGGTGGGTAGTGGTGTTTCCTATATGTGTAGGGGGGGTGGGGGAGGCTGGGGGGTGAATGGTAGTCCATTTAGCGTGCAATCGACTCGGGATACTTATAAGATACTACCATGATTTTTTCAGATTTTTTGGTCCAAAAATAAATTAGGCCAAAAACCGGCCTTACCGACCCTCCCCCTTTATAAACGAATGCATTAATTAGGCATTTGTCAACAGAAAAATTCTTTTTTTTTTCTTTGTCTTTTTTTTCATTAGGAAATTTACGATAATGATGCATTTGATCATTCATTTTTCTTTATAAATATCGTAACCAATTATGAATTTTTTCGAAATCATCATGAAGTTCCCAATTAAAAATACTGACATAGAAAGAAAGAAATTTTTCCGCTCACAGATGCTCGAATAATGCATTTGTTTGTGGAATTTATTAAAAAAAATCATAAAATTGATTAACTAATCAAGAATGTTGCTTAATTTATTGTGAAGATCCTAATTAAAAGCCTGATATCGAAAAGAATTTTTCCGTCGACAGAAGCCTCAATAATGCATTATTTTATTAATTTAAAAAAGCATAAAATGTCTAAAAAAATTATGAATTCTTCCGAAATTGCCAAAAAGCTTCCAACTGAAAAGACTGGCATTCAAAAAACCGAATTTTCCTTCCGACAAATGTCTGAATAATGCAATTGCTTACTAAATTTGTTTAAAGATATCATAAAATTTATCAAGTTATTAAAAATGTTGCTGAAATTGTCATAAAGTTCCCAACTGAAAAGACTGGCCTTGAAAAAACCGAATTTTTCTGCCAAAAGTGCCTGAAAAATGCAATTGCTAATTAAGTTTGTTTAAAAAATCTAAGGAATAATAAAAAAATTATACATTTTTCTCAAATTATTATGAGGTTCCTAATTTAAAAAAGTTGACATCGAAAAAAATGAATTTTTCTATCGAAAAATGTCGGATTACTGCATTTATTCATTAAAGTTTTTTGTAATATAAACAATTAAAATCTTAAAACGCAATTTTCATAATATCATATTGTTTCCATTGAAATTTCTTGCAATAAAACTTGACAAAACGTATAATTATGGAGAATCGTAGAAAGAATTTTTTCAAGAAATAATTTGTTTATAAAAACTTTGTTGTTTATCTTCTGATGCTGTAACATCTTAAAATAATGTTATTCTATGAAATCTAGGCGATTTTCACAATTTTCATGTTATTGAAGAGCATCGGGACCGTCAAATAGAAGAAATGGCCAGCATTTCGTCATATTTATTCGTTTATAAAAAATTGAAAATCTAATGAAAGAATCAAGCTCAACGGCTCTCTTAGAAATCTCATCAGCTTTTTTCATTTTTTTTGGGTCATAATGGCTCAATATTTGTCGGCTCTACGTTGTTTTGAACCAGAAAAGTTATTTTGTTCCCACTGTGCGTCGGTGAATGCACCGACCATTCTTCCAGTGACCAGTACAGGAGGGAAATTCGTCGCCGAAGAGCTTAGTAGAGGGGGAAGAGGTCACGGGTAGTCTTCAGAGAATTCTCGACTGCCCAACGTAGGGGAAGAAAGTAGGGATCAGAGCGTACTACGGAAAGGATGGTGAGTAGGGAAGGAGTAAGCGGAGAAATTTAAGAAGTGTATAGTGTAGAAGTAGGGTGAGTTATGCGATGAGAAGTTGTCAAGGAGATATAGTGGAGGGAAAAGTAGGGGGAGTACACAGAGGAAAGTGAATAGGGAACTAAGGGGTGGAATATTAGGGAGAGTTATGAGAGTGAATTTAGGGGAAGGAAATATTGATAAAAAGGTAGTGTGGAAGGGATAGGGAAGAAGGTGGGCATCCGCGAAGTGGGGATGAGGTATATAAGAAAATGGGAAATAGAGAAGAAAGAAATAAGAATGAGAAAAAGTAAAGTAAGGTGTAAGATAGAAAATGAAGTGATGGGAGAGAGAGAGAGAAAGAGTAGGATAAGAGAGGACAGGGTAGGTTAGGGAAGAATATAGAGACGGGAAAGGAGTTGGGAAGGCGTGATGAGTAGTGGAGGGGTGAGAGAGTAATTTGAAAAGTAGTTGAAGGGAAAGTAAATGGGGAAGTGAAGGGTGGGATAGTAGAAAGAGTTAGGATAGTTGACTTAGAGAAAGAAAGTATGGATAAGAGGAATTAGATTTTTTCCACCAAAGATTTTAAAAATGTATCATCCCCCTTCTAACTTTCCCCTTTTCACTTACTCATATCTAATACTTTTTTTTAATCGTAAATTTTCACGAGGATATTCCGAAACGCAATCGATCAAAGTAAGGACATTGTTATGCGAGTTTCGCAAAATATCAGCCATTAAAATGGACAGGGTGGGAACGCGATATGGTCGACTATGACGGCAGAGCGATAATTTAAAAATTTCTCGCCGGATTGACAGCCGCCGTTTGTAGAAAATGCGAACTCATGCAAATTTCTTGATTTCAGCTTTTGTATTCAAAATTCAGTTTATTCAAAATCTCTCATTTGTTTCGTTTTTTATCGAGTAGACTAATTATCAAGCATTCATATTCGCACATGCCAGGTGGATGAAACAGTTTTTACCCAATTTGCTCATTTTATCTCTTTAGTTATAACAATGGGAAATACACTTCTGATTCACCTGCTAAATTGAGCGAGATATAATGGAAACTGCCCAGTAGCTAGTTTTTGGGTTTTTATTTGCTACGATTTATATCCTTGTTTTTAGTGAAATAAATAAGTATGATGTATGTCTGAAACGTCAAACTCGAGACTCGAGTGCGAGCTTTTTGTGAATTTCACTTTTCGTGTTTCCAGTTTCATGGAAATGTCACTTGTTGCCTGCAATCGAAATTTAAAACTTCAATATTCGTACATGCACGCACTATCGAAATTGTCTAAAACTGTGCTTCGCCAGAAATTGCTGAATAAGCTGCGATTAATTAATAACCTATTCATCACTTTATTACAAATCAGGCCGTTTTTAGCATAAGCTTTTTGGTTTTTTTAACACATTGAAGCACAGTCTTAATTTTTTTCAGCTGTTTTTATCCAAAAATCAGGCAAAACTTAATGCAAAGTCTTGGTTCAGTCCGTTCTGTCGTCCTGCAATGCGACGCGTACGATATTAGTATGGAGCTGACATTAGGAAAATGTAAACGAGTATCAGTTTTCTAAAATGCTTGAAAAAGTAAAGATTAGTGATTTTATTTTAAAAGCAAAGCATCTAAATAGTGATTTCACACTCATTCGCACGAATCTAAACTGAATTAATCAAAGCCAATTAGAAAAATAGAACTATTTTTCATTTAAGGTTCATTCATTTTAATTATAAAGTCTTCTTTATATATATTTGATTTAGATTCAAATCTGATATTAGGTTAAAGATTGAAGTATTGGGTTGAAAATTCGTTTTTTTTTAATTCAAAAAAATGTAATTCACTAAAAATTAAACTAGTCCATTCTTGGATTAAAATTAATTAGTTGACAATTCAATTATTTAAATTTACACAGATATTTTTTTTGTAAAAATTCTTTTACCTGTTGAAAATTAATTTTCTTAAACTGAAAATTTAACGATTCTATTTTTCGTGTAAGATTTCATTAATGAATTTTCGATCGAGAATTGATTTTCTTTAGTAGAAAATTACACGACTTTTTTTTAATTCAAGCTGAATTATAAAAAATGTATTTTATTTGTTGAGGATTCGAATATATTTTTGAAATTTCTTTCCTTTGTTGTTGAAAATCAATTTTTTAATGAAAAAATTCAGTTCACTATTTTTTACGAAAAACTATAGTTTTTATTTCAAAACACAAGAAGCAATTCACGACTTTACGTATTTTTTTGTTCCCAATTTTACTTCTTAAACTGAAAATTCAACTAATTAATTATTGTTTGCCAAGTGATAATTTTTACTTTAAAATTCAACAGTTTTGTTGAAAATGTATGTTTTTTTTATTATGAATACGTCTCATTTAGTAAAAATGTAATCTTGTTAGTTTAAAATTGAGCTCATTTCGTAAAAGTTCAACTACTTTCTTTTTAAATAAATTCTATGAAGTTTGGTAAAAAATAAACGTTTTGGTGTAAAAATGAAATAATTTGATTGACTTTTTCTTTCTTGACTAAAAACCGTTCTCGTTGAAAATCTTTGTTTTTTTTCAGTTAGACTGTTTTCTCTTGATTTTGTTTTCAAGTTTCAACTAATATGGTGTGTCTTTTTCAGAATATGATATCCTCTTCCCGAATTTTCAAGAAAAAAAAACAGAATTTCTTTTTATTAAATCTGAAAGTTAAAATTTGTTGTAATAAGAAGACGAAATATGAAAAAAGTTAGAAAAGGCAAAGTTATTCCACTCGAAAACTTAAAAAAAAGACTTTAGCATTTGTCGGTATATTGCGTTTTTTTTCTAAATGTTTGCTAAAATATAAATGAAGTCGGTTTTACTTGCATTATATTTGAAACAATAAAATTTTCCAAAATTTTGTAAATAAAATTTAATTCTTATATTTTCTTTTTCGAATTAATATTTCTCGATGCAAAATGCAACGATTTTCTTTAAAGTTGAACCCTTTTGTTAAAAATTAATATTTTTGTTAAAGATTCATAGTTTTTGTTAGCAACTTGACTATTTTGTTGAAAAATTAACTATATTTACGAAAATTTAACTATTTCGAGAATATTCTTCTGCTTGCATAGAAAATTCATCTGTTTGGATTAAAAATTAAAATGTATTCTAAAAATGTGTCATTTCGTTGGAGAATTGAACAAATCGGATTGCAAAGTCATCCTCTTTGATAGAAAACTTCTTGGTAGAAAATTAATCTCGCTTAATTAAATTTTGGAATTCCTTTCTGAAAAATTTGTCTTTTTGGCTTGTAAATTCATTTCACATGAAGTAGATTCTGTTTTGTTTAATAATTCGACCATTTGGTTTAAGTTTCTTTACTGAAGGTTGAAAATTCCACTATTTTGATAAAAATTTCTTTCCCTTGCTTGAAAGCTCAACTATTTGGTTTTTTGTTGAAAACTCAAATTAAAAAAATATGTTTTTGGTCCTAAAAGTCAACTTTCTTTTAAAACAATATTTTTACCCATACATTTATGTATTAATTTAATTGAAAAAAAATTATTCTCCTATTTCTGCTGTTGTAAGAGAATTTTTGCATTTAAAGTCTATCAAACTATTATTTTTGTATGTTTTGTATTTTATTATAGGTGTTTAAAAAAATAAATTAAAAAAATTATTTTAACAGGGGATGGGTGTCACTATTTGTCACGACACAAAAAGGAAAAAGATAACTAGAAAAAATAGAAAAAAAGATACAATACGATTAAAATGTTAACGACACCTGATGTGATGGGTGAATTTTTGACCTCATGAAGGTAATATTTTTTGGGAGGTAATAATTATTCTGAAATCGGGGTAAAGATTACCCTTTCTTGCGAAACTTTTTTTATATTCTCGTTCTAGTAGGTTGTCGTGTCGTTCAATCTCCGCTTTGTCTTTTCCTTTTGATCTTGTCATATTCAGGCACCTTACCTCGTTTTGAATATTCTAAAAACTTGAGATTTTTGAAAGAAAACGAGTCCTTGACTGGTTGAAAATAAAAAAATTCGTGTCGCTGAGTGTGCTGCCGGCAATGGTGGATTTCGAGTAGAGTGTGAAGATGGTACTAGAGATGTAACAAGCTTTTTCGAGGGTTGTCATATCATGACAGAGCCACTGTCATCTCGTTCTGTCCGCTAACGAACCTGGTGGCTCTTCTATTACCAAGAGACAATGCACAATGTTCTGGTACCATTTTGAAACTTGGGTGTCAAATCAATCATTAATTAATTAAATAATAATAAACTAATGAATTTTTCATTTTTATGATAGAAAGGTATAGAGAACATGTATCTAATCTCAGCTCTTTGTCAAACTAAATTCCCATCTATCTTTTTTAGTCATCTCTTCTTTATCTCACCCTATCCTACGTACGTCTACCAACAACTGCTTCGTTATTTTTTTCTTATTATTTTTTTTTTTAAATTGAAATATACACAGCCTTCAGATGGATGTCTTATTGCAAGATTTCCCGTCCTCATACAAAAAAATCCTTTATCTATCTATGTCAATCTTTTACTATCTCTCGGTCAATCTGAATTTCCATATATCTTTTTCAATTACCTCCTCTCTATCTCATCGTCTCTTACATCTATCAACGTCTAGCTTTTTTAACGTTCTTTTCTTTATCTTATTGTATCCTATATTTTCGATCTTTTTGAACACATTATTTTTTATCCAATCCTATCCTTTTATTCATCGGCATCAATATTTTTCTATCCCTTTGTCAATCTAAATTCATCTCTACCTTTTTCAATAACCTCTTCCCTGTTCCATTGTATCATACTTCTGTCAATGTCTATTTTTAACATCTATTTTTCTATCTGAATTCACTTCTATCTTTTTCAATACCTTTTTTTCTATCTTTCTGTCGATATAAATTCCTCCCCATCTTTTTGAATCTCTTCTTATTTATCTTATCGCATCCTACATCTATCTACGTTTATCTTTTTTTAATCTCCTTGATTATCTGCTATTTTTCATACTGTTTTCTCTATCTTATCCTATCCTTATTTCATTGACGCTAAATGTTTCTATCTCTCTGTCAATCTAAATTTCAGTCTATCTGTTTTGGTTTATTCTTCTTTATCGTATCATATCCTATGTCTTTCAACGTCTATCCTTCTTAATTTCTTCCCTTATTTAAATTCCCATTCAACTTTTTCATCGCCTTGTTCTTTATCTCATCCTTCTCCTCATCTATCCATGTCAATATTTTAAATTTTTTTATAAATCTAAATTCCTGTTTATCTATTCAAAACTTCTTTTCTTTATCTCATTGTACCATACATTTATCAAAGTTTATCCTTTTCTATCTTTTTTTAAATCTTAATTTATGTTTATCTATTTTAATAGCATCTTCGCTATTTCATACTATCCACTGTCTATTCACGTAAATCTTTTTCTATCTCTTCGTCAAAATTTATCCCTGATATCATACATCCATCAAGGTCTATCGTTTCCTATACATTTTTAATCTAAATTTACCTTTACCGATTTTCAAACCTTCTCCTCTATCTCATCTTATCCATTAGCTATTCAGGTCAATCATTTTCAATTTATCTGTCAATCTAAATTCCTGAATATCTTCTCCCTTCTCTTATCTATTTTATCCTCTACTACACCTGTAATGTTTATCTTTTTATATCTCTTTGTTTGTTCATTTTCTTTAATACATTATTCTCTATCTCATCCTATTCTTTCTTTATCGACATCAAAAATTTGTTGTTTCTTAATTTCTGGCTACCTTCTTCGAGCCTGTCTTTTCTACCTTATTCACTTCTTTACGTGTACACGTCAATATTTTTCTATTTTTCTTTTAATTTTGATTCCCTTCAATCTCTTTTAATTTCCTCTTCTCTATCTCCTCGTATCCTACATCTATCAGCGTCTATCTTTTTCTATAGCCCTGTAAAACTGTAGGGCAAAAAAAAACGTCCGTGGATAAATTGATTTTTATTAGACAATTATTATTCGATTTTAACTTTTTTTAAACAACAGATAGTAAAATTTCGCATCGAACTGACAGGGTCGCTTTTTAAATTTTTGTTTATTTGTTTGTTTATTTAATAACAAAAATGAAAAAAAATTTTGAATTTTGAATTATGCCGGTTTTAAAAGAATGCTTTGATTCAATCAAAAATACCTAAGAAACTGAAAGCAACGATCCGAAAAAGATGTCCGATAGCAATGCAAATGTTAAAAAATTTATTCAATTTGTTATAAGCAAATAAGCCAATGAAAATAGTTTCGTGGGGATTGGCAGCATTTTGTCACATAATTTGCCCTAAATTCAAACAATTTATAAACAAAAAGAGTTTTTTAGTTAGATTAATAAAAGGTAATAAATAATTTGTTATTTTACAAGAAATTTTTATAAACAATTATCCACAACAGGTATTTGTGATCGAATAAAGTTTTTCTGTGAAATCGATCATATATTACTTTAGAAATTAAACCTAAATATTATATTTAGTCACTATATAAAAGATAATAATTGTTTAAAGTGCATTAATTAAAAATGTAGTATTTGGTTATTTTTGGAGGTACTGACTTGATTTTTGTGATGCAATTAACTGTAAATAACTAACTTACAAATTTTTAAGATCATTTTGACAGTAAACAATTTTTATTGTAAAAACTATTGTTTAAACAAATTTTTATCATTTTATGTATTTATAAGTGAAATACTGCTTTTTCCACTGAATTTTTGCAATGATTTTTGGCTATGAATCGATAATATTTGATAATTTTGTAGCCAGACTTATTTAAAAAATGCATTATTTGGATATTTTTCAGTATTTGAGATGGTTTTTTGTGTAATTAACTGTTAATAACACTTTTTTAAAACTTTTTTTAAATAGCTTGATAACTATCCACGATTTTCATTTTTATTAACGATATAGTAAAAAATTTTTTCTCGGCTGACGCATTTATCAAATACAATTTTTTTTTAGGATATAATAAGAACTATTTAGCAATAAATCTGTGCCACAAGTTGATAAAAATGGATTATTTATTCAAGATACTGAGAATGAGTTTCATTTTATAATAATATCCCCACCTGTGGAGTACTTGTGAAAATCTTATATTACATACCATGTATGTCTATTTAATTAAATTGTTAGTCAAAAATAAAAATAGACGATCTTCATCAAACTATTAAAAAAAGTTACAAAAATGTGTTATAAATAGTTGATTACACACACACAAACAGGTTTAAATATTGAAAAATAGCCAAATAATGCACTTTTTGATTCAGTTTTTATAACAATTATCAAATATTATTGATTCATAGCGAAAAATTATTGCTAAATAATTGGCTGTTAATTCTGTGAAAAAAGCGGTATATTATTTATAAATACTTAAAATGATAAAAATATGTTTAAAAATTATTGTTTATGATGATAAATTGTTCACCGTCATCGAAATGTTCTTAAAAATTTATCAGTTAGTTATTTGGAGGTAAGTAAATCGAAAAAATCAAGTTTTCACCTGCAAAAAATAAGCAAATAGTGCATTTGTTAATTGAGGTAGTTTAAACAAATATTTACTTTCATTTTTTAACCAAATATGATACTTAGGGTTTATGTACAACTAATATGTGATATTCCATAAGAAAACTTTATTTATTCCATAAAAAATACCTGATATGGATATTCCTTTACAAACATTGGTTTTAAAATAAAAAATTATTAATTAACTTTTATTGATTTAATTACAAAACTCTTTGTGTCTTTCTGTCAACCTATCCTTTTTAATAACCTCTTCTCTATCTCATCGTATCTTACATTTATCAACGTCAATATTTTTTAATCTCCTCTTTTCTATCTTATCGTGTCCTCTATCTATTATCTTTTTCAGTTCATTTTTCGTTATTGTGACTATCATTTATTTATCCACATCACTCGTTTTGAATCTCTTTTTTTATTTAAATTCATTTCAATCTTCTCCAATAATCTCTTCTCGGTCCCATTGTATTATACTTCTGGCAATGTCCATCTATTTAAATAAATATTTGAATCTGAATTCACGTCTATCTTTTGCAATGCCCTCTTTCTTATCTCATCCCATCCATTATCTATCCACGTCAATCTTTTTGCTTCTATCTGGAAATCGAAATTCGCTATTTAATCTTATCCTTTCTCCATTGACGTCAAAATGTTTATATTTTTCGGTTAATTTAAATTTCCTTGTATCTTCTTCAATCCCTTTTTTCTATCTTATCCTCTCTGTTTTCTATCAACTTCAATCTTCTTGTATAGCTCTGACAATCTAAATTCGCACCTAGCTTTTCGATCTCATCGTGTCTATCTTACCCTATCATACGTCTATCAACGTTTTTTCCCATAACTTCGTTGATCTAAATTCACGTATATCTTTCATAATATTCTCTTCTTTATCTCATTCTATTATTTATCTATTAATCCTAAAATTGGATTATCTCTCGGTTAATCTAAGTCACCGTATATCTTTTTTAATCTTATCTTTTCTATCTTATCTTTTCCTTTATCCACCTTCGTCAATCATTTTATGTCTCTCTGATATTCTAAATTCCCGTCTATTTTCAATCTATTCTTCTTTATCTCATTCTATCATACGTCTGTCAACGTATATCCTTTTTTATTTCTTCGCTCATTTGAATTCACGTTTATCTGTTTCATAACCCTGTTCTTTATATTATCCGATCCTTTATCGATTTATCCTTTTCTATCTCTTTTTCGATCTTAACTTGAGTTTTTCTTCAAGGTCTATCGATTTATATTTTCAAATTTTAATTGATGTCTATCATTTTCGAAACCCTGTCCTCTATCTCATCCTATCCATTATGTATACGGCAATTTAAATTCCTATATATCTTCTTCACTCTCCTCTTTTCTATCTTATCCTACACTTCGTCTGTAATGTCTATCCATTTTTATTTCTTTGCTTTTTTTTATTTTTAAATCTTCTCTCCTCTATCTCATCTCCTCTATCTCCTCTATCTCGTCATATCCTATATCTATCAAGGTCTATCTTTTTCTATAGCTATGTGAGTCTGAATCAATGTTTATCTTTTTTAATCTTCTCTCCCTTATCTCATCCTATCCTACATCTATCAACGTCTACCGATTTTTATTTCTTCATTAATTTATTTGAATTCCTGTTAATCTTCTCTAATACCCTCATCTTTATCTCATCCTATCCTTCACCTATTAAAGTTAATATTTTTCTACATTTCTGTCAAACAAAATTCCTCTCTATCTTGACAAATCTTTCTTTATCTCATTGCATCCTACACATAAAAATGTTTATCCGTTTCTAGCTCGTTTTCGATTTCATTTCACTTTCATCTTTTTTAATATCCTCTTTGCTATCTCAACCTATCCTTTGTTGACGCAAGTCAATCTTCTTCTATCCCTTTCTCCAACTAAATTCTTGTCTATTTTTTCAATATCCTCTTTTCTATATCATTCTATAATTCATCTATCTACGTCAATATTATTCAATTCTTATGTGAATATAAACGTCCAGCTATCTTTGCTAATGACCTTTTCTGTATCACATCGTGTGCTACATGTACCAACATCAATATTTTTTCATCCTTCCATTAATCTTAATTAGTGTCTATCTCTTTCTATTTCTCTGTAAATATAAATTCACGTTTATCTTTTTAAAATTAAATTTTGCCTGAAAAAATCTTCTTCAGTTCTCTCTTGTCTATCCTCTCTATTTTTTCCACGTAATTTCCAATAAATTTATGGAATTTGAAGGGATTTTATGGGATTTTAATTATTTTAGGATATTTTAAAAGATTTAAAAAAATTCTTAAGATATTTTAAAGGATTTTATCGAATTTGTGAGAATTTCAGTGATTTTAAGAAATTAAAAAAATTCACGCATTTTGAAAGAATTTTTTCGAGTTCCGGGAGATTTTGAAGGATCTTATCGAATCTATAAGGTTTTTCAATATTAAAAAAGGTTTATAGGGATTCTTAAGTTATTTTAAAGGATCTGGTCAGATTTACGAGGATTTCAGTGATTCTAAGGATTTTTGAAAGCACTCCAGTTATTTAAAATAAATATTTCAAAAAATATAAGATGTCATAGATTTGTTAGAAACTTTTAGTGAACGATTTTATCAGAATTCCATGGATTATAAAGATATGAAGTAATCCTTTAATTTTTCAAAGGGAACCAAAGAAAAAAATTTCAACAATTTATTCATAGGAAGTAGACATTATATATAAGATGGACATAAAGCTAAAAATGTTTGCGCATGAAAAGACTAGATTACAGAAAATTGTAATTTCTTCTCGGGGCACTTTTTTCTTTCGTTCCCGAAATTAATTTTCCTTTTTGTGCTTGTTCCAAGTTTTTAGATACATGTTAGACATCCGCGGCGTCGTAAAGATAACTAATGGCGAATACAGAGAGAAGAAACCTCCTTGCTTAAGAGAAGGTTGTTAAAGATATAGATGGTACTTTAAAAACGTTTATGTTTAAACAAGGCGAAAGTTTACTCAGGCTTATTTGATTATAAAATCCAAAATATCGCATCTTAAAAAACATAATTCCTATTGGCATAACTCCGCAAAGGTACAGTAAAAACTAGGGTTTTTTATTTTGTTTGCATTCAGTTTATCACAAACTCATCTTGATCTCCAGTTATGTTTACTCTATGCATCAATGTCAGAAAGTAATCTGGCTTATTTTTTGTGAAATTTAAAGTATAACATATTTCTCTCTGATGCTCTTTATTAATTGGATATTAAAATTCAATACCTAATGTCTACCGGCATAACTCCGCAAAGGGAGAGTAAAAAGTAGAGGTTTTTATTTTGTTTTTCATTCATTTTCTTACAAAGACATTTTCAACTAAGTTATGTTTACTCTCTTGATCAGTGACAAAAAAAATCTGTTAAATTTCTTTATAAGGTTTAAGGTATAGCATCTTGATTTTTTATGTTTTTTGCTATTTTGATGTTGAAAGTTAAAATTAGATATCTGCATAAAAATCTTTGCAAACATCCAAAAACCATTTCTAATCTTATTTCAATTCACTTTCTCACGAACTTATTTTGAATTTAATTTATGCTCACTCCATTCATCAATAACAAAACATAATCTGGCTTATTCCTTTGTAAAATTCAAAATATTCCATCTGACTCCTTCATGTTCTTCGTTGTTTGGGTTTAAAAACTGAAAATTTAATGTCTATTGGCATAAATTCGCAAAGGAGCAATACAAAGTAGAGTTTTTTTTATCTTGTTTTCATTTATTTTCTGACAAAGAGATTTTAAACTTCCGTTATGTTTTCTTTCTTGATCAGTGTGAACAAATAATTTAGCTCATTTGTTTGTCTTTTTCTTAAGTTCATGTTATCACCAATCCGTCTTGAACTTCAATTATGTTTTCTCTATTGATCAATAGCAGGTTTGCGCTAGTTTATTCGCTTATGAAATCCAAAGTGTAGCCTCTTTCTCTTTCATGTTCTTCTTTACTTGGATAATAAATTTTAGAATTTGATATCTGCATACAAACATCCAAAAACAGACAGACAAAAGTAGGTTTTCCATTTTGTTTCAATTTATTTCCTCTCAAATTCATCTTGAATTTCAGTTAAACTTACTCTCTTGATTAATTTCAAAAAATAATCTGGCGTATTTATTTGTAAAATTTAAAATATAGCATATTTTTCTTCTATCCTTACCGTTCCTTGGATGTTAAAATTGATAATGTTATGCCTACCTGAAAATCTCTGGAAATGAAAAGATAAAAATTATGTTTGTATTCTGCTTTAGTTTATTTTTTCACAAAATCCAAATTATAGCATCTTGCATTTTTATATTTTTCATAACTTGGATGTGACATTTAAAAATTTTATGATTACCAAAAACCTGCATAAACAGAAAAATGAGGGTATTATTTTCGTTCCAGTTCATCTTCTTACAAACTCAATTTAAACTTAATTTATGTTTACTCTCTTTATCAACGCCAAATGTACTCTGGTTAATTTCTTTATATAATCCAAAGTATAGCATCTTGCATTTTTATGATTTTTATCATTCGAATGTGACCATAAAAATTTGTATGTGTATCTGAGAACATTCGCAAACAAACAGGAAAAATGTGGGTTCCATTTTTGTTCTAGTTCATCTTCTCACAAATTCAGTTTGATTTCTATTTATGTTTACCCTATTGATCAAATCCAAATATACTCCATACGAAATATGCTCCTTTATGTGCTTCGTCACTTAGATGATAAAATTCGGTATCTACCTAGAAACCTCCACAAATCCACATGACGAAATAGGATTTGTATTTTAGTTTGTGTTTATTTGCTCAAAAACTCATCTTCAACTACAGTTGTGTTTACTTTCTTGATCAGTAACAAGTTTATTCTGATTTATTTGTTCCGTTAGATCAAAAGTATAACATGTTGCTCCTTCATGTTCTCTGTTACTTAAATGATAACATTCAAGATTTGGTGTCTACCTACAAACCTCTAAAAATAAAAATAAAAATAGGGTTTCTATTTTAGTTATGTGTTCATTTTTTTTTAAACTCATCTTAAACTAAAGTTTTGTTCACTCTCTTGATCAGTCTAAAGTATACTCTGGTTTATTTATTTTTAAAATGCAAATTACAGCATCCTTTAGTTATATGTTCTCACAAACTCATCTTGAATTTTCGTTATGTTTACTTACTTGATCAGTGCTGAATAACCACTGGTTTATTTGTTTACACAATCAAAAGTATCATAGCATCCATTTAGAGAAAAAGTTGTCTTGAAACAAAAGCACCATCTACTTGCCTGTTTTGTTTTGAAACAAATGTCTGGTTTATTCAAACACATTTATTTAGCTGGAAGATTAGATCAAGTTTGTCTCACAAGAATAAAACTTTGTGCAATTAGGTTCCTTTTAAGACAAATAAGAATCCTCCGAAGCCTGAATTTAAGAGGAAATTCCATTTGTGTCAAGAAACATCCTTTTGACAGAAGAGAAAATTTCTCTAAATGCCTTGAATCTTTATGTTCGTTTCTTATGATCTTATTTATGTTCTTCATTAATCACTTGATCATTATCAAATATATTCTGCTTAATTTGTTTATAAAGCCTAAAGTATAGCATCTTGCATCTTTATCATCTTCTTTACTTGGATGCTAAAATAAAAAATTTGATCTTTACCTGCAAACCTCTGCAAACGCACATAAAAAAGTATAGTTTGTATTTTGTTTCTATTAATTTTCTCAAAAACCCAGTTCGGTTCTATTTTGTTTAAGTAACTTTTGACGCCGCTCAGAAAACAAAACTTGATTATTGATATTTCAGTATCCCTCTTTTATGATAATGATAAGAGCACTTTTAATCTAGCTAGATTCAAAAAATTATGATTATGAGACTCGTATTAAATTAATTCAGTGTAATATTTTCAGGGGCATTTCTTTTATTATGTTTAAAAATACAAGTGGGCAATTTGCAAGTATATATCAGAACCCATAAAAAAATGTTAATAATTTCCTTTACGTTTTTTAGTAGAGTCTTACGTAGAATAACTGGTTTTCAGATTTAGTAGAACATCATCAACCTAGAGATTTTGTTACTTAAACTTTTATTAATTTTGAAGTGGTCCACAAGAATGGTATAAATGAGTGTTCTGATTTCCTCATTATCATATTAAATTATATCACAATACATTATTGAATTAAATTTTTCATTTAACGTTTGATTTCCTATGTTAAAAATGCTACTAGTTTGTTTCAAGACGAAATACTTTGTTAAAAATTCATTTTATTTTCTAAAGATTTAATGATTTGTTGAAAATTTCTTAGTTAAGGTTGAAAATTATTGTTTTCTACTAAAAAGTTAACTAGTGCTTTTTAGGCTGAAATGTGATAGTCTTTCGTTATAAATTTCATTATTATATTTTTCACTTAGAATTAATCTCTCTTATTGGATAATGCTACTATTAAATTGATGATTGAAATATTTTGTTAAAAAATCGTCATTTTGCTTAAAATAGGATTGAATTAATGAAATTTAAGTAATCCATTTTAGGCAAAAAATTGATCGTTTTTAGTTAACATGGAAGTTAATGTTTTTTTTCATTGAAAATTCAATCTCTTAATTGTAAGTTGGACTAGTTTGTGAAAAAATTATTTTATTTGTTGAATATTTACCTTGGTTAAAAAGATTTTTTTCGCGAGAAATCAATCATATAGATTAAAAATTTCATAAACAGTTTGAAAGATTAATAAAAATTGTGTTATTGTTTTTGTTAAAGCTCCAACTGTTTGTTTTAAAATCCAAATGTTTTTTAAAAACTTGTATTTTTTTCGGTTTAAATTTAATTTGTGAACTTGCAATTCAACTATTTTATTTTTGGCTTGAAATTAATTGTTTTAGTAGAAAATTAAAGTATTGAAACTTTTATTAGGAATCAATCCTTTTTTTAAGATTCAACTGATCGGTTGACAGGTGAACTTCTTTCTTGAAACTTTATTATATTTGTTAACGATTGAACTATTTTGATAAATATTCGTTTATATTTTGCTTGAAAATTAAAGTATTTAGTTAAAAATTCAATTACTTGGTTGAAAATTTACGTATTAATTATGTGATCAATTATTAAATTAGGCATAAATTATGTTATAATTATGTCTTAATTTTAAACTAACTTGTTTTAAATTAAAGATATAATATTTTTCGTAGAGAATCAACAGTTTTCTAATAGAAAATAAAACTGTTTTTTTTTTACAAATTTATTTATTATTTGTGAAACTTCATAATTTTTTTTCAATATTCAGCTATTTTGTTGAAAATTTGATTATATTGTTGAAAATTTAACCTTTTTTTTCAAGTTTATCCTTTCGCTTAAAAATTCGACCATTGGGTTGAAAATTCATCTTGGAAGGTGAAAGTTTTAACTATGCTGTTAAAAATGTAACTATTTTGTTGAAAAGTTGATTTTTTGTTATAAATTCAACTATATTGTTGAAAGTCATCTTATTCTAAACATAGGTTGATTTTTGATGTAAAAGACGTTTCCACGGATTAAAATTACTCTTTTTTGGTAAAAAGTTCTTGGTTGCAAACTCATCTTTCTTGGTTATAAAGATAACTTATCTTCTAAAAATTCGTCTTCATGGCTCAAAGGTTCAAGTATTTTTTTTATTTAACTATTTTTGGTTAAAGTTTAGTCTCTTTTGCTTGGAAACTCGAGAATTGTGTTAAAAATTCATCTTTATTAATCACAATCTGTGGAGCAGAAAGGGAGAGATGAAAAGAGTTTTCAAAATTGCGTGATATAGCTTTCAGACAACCCATATAAGTTTAAACGCAAAAGATAACATTTTCCATAAAGTTTGCATGAAATAAAAAAAACGTGCTTAAGCATATTTTGTTCAGCACAGGACATTCAAATTTACATTTTTGTATCGTTAGTCACAGTTTTTCGCTTTAGTCTATTTCCTTTGACCTCTTTTTACATACGCTAAATCAGAAAAAGTTCTGCGATAATTCTCTCTGTGGAATACGAAAATCTAATAACATGAGATTTTATCCACCTTGCTCATTGAAATTTAAAATTTAGATACCTTATGTAACTCCTTATATATATACATAATACCTTATGCGTGCGCGGGATGCGTGCGCGGGATGCGTGCGCAGGATGCGTGTGCAGGAATGCATGTGAGAGATTCGTGTATGTGGAAAGTGTCCATGCGCAGTTTGCTTGTGCCAGATATCTCGAAATGCAAAATATAATTGATTATTCAGGTGACGAAATTTATTTATGGAAGTGGTGGACAGAATCTATTCAGACCACGACGACAAATACTTTAGTATTAATATTTTAATATTACTTTTTTGGTTGATACAACAAAGTGTTTAAAGTTCCTTCAAGAAAAAAACAAGACCTTTCAGGTTTCCCATGATAAAAAAAATCAATTATTCCTTAATATTTTTTACAGGGACATTTATTTTAATTTAATAATTTTTTTCTGTTAAAATAATCTATGAGAGATTAATTTAGCTCCCTGGCCAATTACTCACTTTCCCTATCCAACATTATTCAGAGCTTACAATTTTAATTTTTTACTATTTCTAACATAGAATCTTTCATAAAAGAAATAAAATTATTTAAATTTAAAATAAAAATATTCTTGGTTTATTCATTTATCTCAAAAAAGTAAACTTTTTTATAATAAAGGATAAACTATTAATACAAAAGGAGAATTTTTTAACGAAACACTTGAATATTCGAACAAAAAATATGTTTTCTAACAAAATAGTTTATTTCTCAACAAAGAAATTGCATTTTTAACCAAATTTATTTATTTTTTTTTAGTTCTAGCAAACCAGTTAAAGTTTTGAAAAAATTTGTCAACTTCCGTTTTAGTAGAAAATTTCATTGTTTCGTCAGATGATTGTCACGTTAAAAAGAAAAATTGCCAACAAAAGAGTTGAGTTTTCTAACAACGAAGATTTGTTTAGTTTATGAAGATAATTTTCTCGAAATATTCTACAAAAACGGTTTAAAATTACAACATAAAAATAAAAATGTTTAGCGAAAAGAATTCATTTTCAACCAAAAAGACAGACAAGGAGATCAATCTTCAGCTAAAATGATGAGTCTTTAGCAATGAAAAAAAGAATTTTTAAACAGAATAGTTAAAAACTTTACAAAGCCGATAAATAATGCAAAAAATGATTTCTTAACCAAAAATGTAATAGTTAACATTTCAAAGAAAAAGCTTTTTTTATATTAAATTTAAATCAGGTTGATTTAACCCGAAAGTACCATTCTTGGTTGAAACCTTATCTTTTTTCTGGGAATTAAAATTTTTTAAAAGCCTTTTTCTTTTATTAATGAGTAATTTTTGAAACTAAAAATTTAACCAATTTAATTTTGGTGAAAATTGATCTTTTTTAATTAGATGAGTCAACTGTTTGTTCGATTTTTCTATTGAATAAAAAATCTTTTCTGTTAAAAATTCCAATTCTTAGTTAAAATTTCATTTTTGTTATATAAAATAACAATTTTAATGAAAAATTAATCCTTTTGTTGAAAATGTAACATATTTATTGGAAATTGACTTCTTTGCTGAATTAAAAATTAAAAATTACTTATTAATTTAAATTTAAACTTTTTATTTGAATTTTTTTTACAAATTTCAATATTTTGTTTAAAAAATTTTTCCTTAAAACTTAATAATGGTGCCTGAAAATTTAACAATTCCATTTTTTTGTTGGAAACTTATCCTTTTCCGTTGAACTCAATAGTGTGAAAATCCTTTTTCATTGGTTAAAAAGTGATGTTTGAAATTAAAAATTTATCTATTCCATTTTTGGTTGAAAACTGATTTTTTTCTCTAGAAAATTCAACTGTTTCTTCAAAAGTTTTCATGAACTAAAGAAGCTTGG
Organism: Belonocnema kinseyi; assembly: GCF_010883055.1. Lineage (NCBI taxonomy): Eukaryota > Metazoa > Arthropoda > Insecta > Hymenoptera > Cynipidae > Belonocnema > Belonocnema kinseyi. Next base: position 134,518,790 of record NC_046658.1, on the reverse strand, counting down.
AAGAGATTATAAATAAAGTATGAAAATCATAGTAAGACATGTACCTCTTTGGTTGAAAATTTCACTATTTTATTCCAAATTAATTTTCATTGAATAAACTGAGTTATTTCTGGTTTCAAATTCAAATCGTTGTTCTTTGAAAATTCAAATTTACGAGTTGAAAATTCAAATGTTTTGTAGAATTAAATTTTGTAGTTAAAAATTTAACTGCTTTGTTGGAAATTCAATTTAATTGATTGATTTTAATTGTTTTTTTACGAATTAACATCTTTGTTTGTTAAAAGATTTATAATTTTAGTTGAATATTCAACTCTTTGATGGAAGATTTACAAAACCTGTTCAAAATAAACTTCTTGACAGAGAATTCACATTTTTAGTTAAAAATTCAACTTTTTAATAACAATCTTATTTTTTCTGCTAAAAGTTCATAATTTTATTTGAAAATTCACTTTCTTAGCTGACAATTCAACAATTTTTTTGTAAAATGAAAGAATTCTTTTTTGTAGAAAATTTCTCTACTTTGTTTGAAAGTTGAACTATTTTGTTAAGAATTTGCTTTTACAAGATTCCATTGCTTGGTTAAAAAAGATATATTTTTTAAAACTTGGTTTTTATTGATTGATTTCAGCTGTTTTTTTCTAAATTAAAATCTGTGTTCGTATCAGATTAATCATTTTAGTTCAATATTCATCTCTTTGATTGAAAATTTAATTATCTTGTTGAAAATAAACTTCATTAAAAAAACCACATTTGCGATTAATTTTTTTAGTTGAAGATTCATTATTGTTTGAAAAATAATCATACTCGGTTGAAAACTTAACTTTTTGGTTAAAATTCCACCTATTATGTTAAAAATTTAACTACATTATTAAAAGTTGCACTACTTTGTTAGAAATTCGTTATTATAAGATTCACCTCTTTGGTTACAAAATCTACTATTTAGTTCAAAATTTGTTACTTGGTTAAAAATAATTTTTTTTTATTAAATTGTTTAACGATTCAACTTTTTGATTCACTAATTCAACTCTCTTGTTGAAAATTTGTTGTTTTTTGGTAGAAATATCGCTTATAACATCTTACAAACATCCGTTACTTGCTAATCAATTACTCCAGCAATTACCCCAGGTGAAGAGCTTCACAGAGTCATTATAAGCCACCGTCGTCAGAAATCTAAAAATATTCTACAATTAACTTTAAGTGCAAGATTACATTTTCTTTTTCCCTTATTGTTACAGAACTCATTCAGAGGGTTATATTACTCGGTGGATCGGCTCTATCACCTTGGGCAGTACAACGAGAACCTCTCATGGTGAAACGTCGCGTAGCAGAAAAGATTGGCTGTCCTGGAGATATTGATGCTGACGATATCGCTCCATGTCTTCGTCTTCACAACCTTGAGGAACTTCTAGATATTCAGCTCGATACCCCGCGATTCACATCTGGTTTCGCACCTTTCGTCGACGGAGCCGTTTTGCCACAAACACCGACCCAGGTATGACTTCTTACTAGTTTATGTTGATTTAAATTATTAATATTATACATAGTCAGAGGAAAATTCGTGTACAGGAACCTCGGAGGATCCTGGAATTGTTCTTTGAAACGATCCTGTACTGATAATTTTGACGATACCTGTGCAGGAATTTGGTCAAGGAACCTGTACCTGATCCAGCAATGGGACCTGTACCGACAAAGGAACCTTTAAATAATTGAGTATAGGCTCCTGTAGAATTCCTGTACAATGTGACAAATGAACCTATACCTGATCCAGCAATGGGACCTGTACCGACAAAGGAACCTTTAAATGATTGAGTATAGGCTCCTGTAGAATTGCTGGGCAATGTGACAAATGAACCTATACCTGATCCAGCAATGGGACCTGTACCGAAAAGGAACCTTTAAAGAATGCAGCATAGATTCCTGTACAATTCCTGTACAATTTAAGAAAGGACCCTGCACATGATCCTGAAATGGAACCTGCACTGTCGGAGCAACTTTTGAATGATCCAGCATAGGTTTCTTTAGAATTCCTATACAATTTGAGAAAAGAACCTGTACCTGATCCTGCAATGGTACCTGTACCGACCTAAGAATCTTTAAAAGCTTGATTATAGGTTCCTGCAGAATTACTGTACAATTTGGCAAAGGAACCAGTACCTGATCCTGCAATGGAACCTGTACCGACAAAGTAACCTTCGAATAATCAAGTATAGGTTTCCTTGACAGATTCCTTCATGAAGTAAATTGAGGCGCGGGTTCCTCTACAGAAACGAGAGTTCCTGTACAGTTTTTTGGACGTGCAATTAAGTTTTCAACAACAAAGAAAAGATGAATTCTCAACTAAAAATGTGTTATCCAATATGTCAAGAAGAAGAGATTGTTATTTTAAATTCAAACCAAGATGATTGTAACCAAAAAAACGAATTCTTATGAAAATAATGAATTTCTTAACCAACATACTAATATGAATTTTCAAACCAAAAATACTGATTTTCAATATAAGTGTTAAATTTTTATGTGAAAAGGATATTTGAGTGAAGGAGGAAAACAAACTTCAATCAAATTGCTGAAGTTTTAAGCTTTTTTATACCAATGTTGTAACTAGAAATTTGTCTCATCCATTTTTAATTAAAAATATAACTGTTTGGTAAATAAATCCTGAATTTTCCAAAAATACTGCTGTTCAGCTGAAGATTTAATTTTTGTTGTTAGAAATTAGATTTATAGTTGAAAATTATATTTTTACTTACGTAATTTATATTTTCTTCTTGGAAATTCAACTGCTGCTTAGAGTTTTTATTATTCAAAAAATCTTTTCTAGCTCAAAATTTAATTACCTTGTTTAAAATTTATTTTTCTATTGTCGAAAAAAAAATTCTTTTTTTTTATGAAAACACATAGTTTTTTGCAGAAAATTCAATTCTTTATCAAGAAATCATATTTTTGAGTTCAAATATTAATGGTTTCGAAGATTCATGTATTTTCTTCAAAATTTTTGAAAAACTGGCCTCCATTTTTTCGTTTTTTAAATTCTCAATTTTTTTGAATTAATTAAAAGAGATAGCATTTCAACTTCGAATAAAGAAGAAAAATCCCAAAAACCTTCGGTCGTTCGAAAAATCCTATATTTTGAAAACACGCTCTGTGAATAGTTTTGAAAATTTGCAGATGATCTAAAAATTTTTCCTGGATAAAAATGCAATTGTTTTACTCAGGTTTTCTTTTAGATCAGTTCTTAGGTTCTACGAAAGTTAAGAAATTTATAAACTTGGCTTCTTAGTCTCTCATGCTGGAAACCTTCCATTTAGTTGGATTCTCCTCGAGAAGGGCTCAAATTGAAGCTCTTGGGATTTTTAATTGAGACAGTAAATAAAATTTGTAATACCGGAGCTCACTTTTTCCAAATTAGTTCTTAAAGTATAAAAAAATAAATAGGAAATTTTCTTTTTCGACCCTCATGCTGGAAGGTTTTCATATAGTTTTATTTTCTTTAACCTCTCAGGCCAGATTTTCTTAAAAAGTTAATTTATTTTTATTTTCAATGTGGTTTTCCAACTTAAAATTTTTTTGTTTTATTTACTGCTTTTTAAAAGGTCTTTTGACGATTTTTAAGAGAAAAAAAGTTTAGTACATTGTATGAATAGGGGGTGGGGGAATAAAAGCAAGAGAAGGTTTGTGACGGTAAGTAAGACAAGAGGATGAAACAGTATGGGGTTGAAAAGTGAAAGAAGAGAAAGTAGGGAAGGATAAGTGAACATGTAGTAGGTAGGTTGAGGAATGTGATTGAAAGACAATGTGGGGATAATAAATGAAAATAAATTAGGGGGAAGGGGGAAAGGAAATTAGGGGGGATTAGTAGGGATAGTGAAGATAGTGAAAGAGAGTTCTGGAAAGGGGAAATAGGATGAGGGACTTATGGATGTGAAGGGACACGGAAGTGGTAGGACGGAACGAATGGGAGAAGGGGGTAGGAAGAAAGAAATGAAGGAAGATGGTGCGGGAGGAATAGGAAGTGTTGTTTGAGGCAATAGAGGGTGTAAAATGGAGGGAAAAGATAGATGTAAAGATGAGGAAGGTAAGCAAAGAGATTAGTGGAAACGGGATCTAAGAGAAAGATAATTAGGAGTGTGTGAAGTGGAAGTAGAAAGGAGGTAAAGGCATGGAGAGACAGGACAGCACGAGAGCAGGGGAGAAGAATAAGAGTGGAAGATGTAATGGGAAGTTAGGGTGGTTGTAATAATTCAGGCCTACCCAAAGCAGGGAAATCGACTCAAAGGCCCAATGTTTCAGTTCGAATACCACTATCCCTTATCTTAGCTTCAGAGCCTTGGGGCATTGGTCGCTCTCGTAAAGTTGAATGAGTAAAGTGTTGCAGAGGTGAAAAAAACTCATCTCACAATTAAGTAGTTTCTACGAATCTCCCCTCCCCTTCGACAGGTCATTAATAGATCATGAAAAACAAGGGCATAGTATGAGAGTTAAGATTTGAGGAGGTAGATAAATGGCAAACGAAAAGTAGGATAAACAGAATTATGGGAGAGGAGGCAGAATTAAGGGAGGGGGAGTAGTAGGAGGAGTTGGGCAAGTGGGAAATGGAAGTAGGGGAAGAGATTTGGGGAGAATGGGGAGATAAATAAGTTTAGAAGGCTGAGAGAGTGTTGGGTAGGTGGTTGGGTGAATAATGCCAAGCGCGAGTGTGAGTAATATAGGGTGAGGAAGTAGGTGAGGATATGAGAGGTAGGGAGAGAGGTAGTAGATAGTAGTGGGAAGGGAAATGGAAAGAGGGGGATCTGGGAAAGTAAATGGGAACGTAGGCCATAAATGGGGGGGAGGGGAGGATATTAAGGCTCAAATAACATCGCAATAGCCTAATTATTTACGAAGTAAATCATTTTTTTTACTTGGGCTACTCTAATATTTATGTTAAAAAGAAAACAGATGAAAGTAAAAATGAGAGCGAGGGTTGAATGTTATATCGGATGCTGGAATACAATAGGTATCTTTGGATATAATCTGTTAAATTGATGCTCTGGCTTGACGTATTCGTGTTCTGTTGTCTGTCATCCATTCAACCCTAGTCTGTTGGTTTTCGCATTCTGGACGGATGCGGAATCGATGAGCTTGCTAATTGGAAGGACAAGCGCTTGACGGATAGAGTCTCTGAATCCGACGTTACGTCACATCGTGTAGTTGTTGTGTGTTTATGTCCAACGTAGCCCTTGATCCTTGTAGCACACACATAAGCCACTTGTGTGCGTATGTACCTATCATCAAGAAAAAAAGTCTAGAGTTCTAAACAAGCTGTCACAACATTCTCTTCCTTTGAGAAAATGGATGAACAGACTGTTTGCTTTGCTGTTTATAGTAGTTCTTAAGCATTTTAGCAATCAGAGTATTCTAGAGTGAATAGAAAACTTGTACACTAATTATTTTAAATCAATAATCAAGAAAACTTCGGATACTATAAGCTGTCTATATGTACTGGCAAATTACCTCCCATATTAACAAAACATTACTGACATAAAAATTTTTTTTATTTAACATGGCTTTACACTTTATGCTATGGATAAAAATTTTGTTTCAATATTTTGTAAAACCATTGTTGTCAAACTTTGATAAAAATCATATTAATTTCGCACATCTACGGAATGTAAATTATTCGAATTCGTTATCAAAAATATTTCTTGGTTTCGCAGTGTCTTACATTGAATCGATTTTCGTAATTCAAACATAATGTTAATATTTTTTTGACCTTATTGAACTTGATTTAGTTGATATCTAAAATAAGTTTATGGATGAGAAATTTTTTTTTTATTTCTAACAAGATTTCTGATAATTTAGGAGATTGTCCCTGACGCTCTTGTCCCGCGCAATCACTGGGCGGTATCCACTGGGCGGTATCCAGATTTCTCATTCCTGGTTCTATTCCGATTTTCGTGCCGCGCTCTTGTGACAGTCCATTTTTATGCCGTGAGAGGGACGATCATTTTTATTACAAAAGAAAAATTTCGAATAACTGTTCACACTGTATTACAAAAAACAACTTAAAATACTTTTCACGAAAAAAGCTAGACGTGGTAGGTTTAGTGGAATTGAATAAAAGTGTCATATGCGAAATTTCTCAAATCCGTTTATTGACCTTTTTTTTATTAGAATTAGTTTCTTTTTACTTTTGAGATAAAAAGGATAAGAAATTCAATAAAAAACGGCGTAGCTGTGAATGATTGTATGCATAAACGAACTAAAAAATTGTCTTATTATGTTTTTTTAGGGTTAAATAAATATAATTTACTTAGGTTTGTTGAGAAACTTTAAACAGATTTTGAAATATTTCGCAAATACATATGTCAAATGAATTTTTTTTTTAGGAAATCAGGAGTTTTGTTAAAAATGTATTCTTTTTTATTCAAGATTCAACTATTTTGTCCAAAATTCTTCTTTTTGATTTGAATATTAAACTATTTTGGTAGAATATTTATCAATTATGCTTAAATTTTTTTATTATATAGAAGATTTAATTTCTTATAAAAAAACTTTCTTTTTGGCTTAAACATTTTACTGTTTTAGTGAGAAATTTATATGTTTGGAGTAATAAGGCAACTATTTAGTAAAATATTAATCTACTTTGGTGAAGAATTCGACTACGTGGGTGAAAATGAACTTTTTGTGAAAAATTCATATTTCGGTATTAAAAATTCCACTCTCTTGTAAAAAATATCATCTTTTTTAATAACGAGGCAATCTATTTGGTCGAAAAGTACACAATTTAATTAACTTTTGTCAGTTACAATTTTCATTATTTGGTTAAAAAGCTTTTTTTTCTGCCTTAAAATCAAAATGTTTGTAGAACAGGTATATTTTTGGGTAAAAAATGCAACTGAATTGTAGAAAATTTGTCTTCTTGACTTAAAAATGTAACTATTTGTTTATTACTAATCAAGTTCAGCTGGTATGAAATTAAACTTTTTTTAAAGAATCAATATGTTTTAGTTAAAAATTTCAATATTTTTTTGAAAATTTAAAGATTTTTTCGTCAGAAATTCAAATAATTGATCAAAAAGTAACTTTCTTATGAAAATTAATATTCTTTGTTTGGTTTAAAATTAATCTTGTTTGGTTAAGCATTCAAGCATTTAGCTATAATTTTACTGTTTTGATGAAAATTCATATTTGAAAGATTATTTTACATAAAAGTATTTTCATTTTTTTTAATAAAAGGCAACTTAAAAAAAATTATTTTGGTGCAGAATTAAATTATTTTGCTGAAAATTGGTTTTTTGGTCAAATTTTAACTGTCTTTAGTGTAAAATTAATAAGAAATGTTTTGCAATACAAAATAATACATTTTTATTGAAAATTAATCTTGTTTGACTAAATATTTGACTGCTTGGTTAAAAGTTGGTTAAAAAGTCATATTTTTGGCTCCAGAATAAAAATATTAGTTGAAAATTCGTCTCTTCATTACAAATTTAACTATTTAGTTGAAGATTGAGCTGTTTCTTTAAAAAATTCTTCTCATTAAAAAATTCATCCCTTTGCGTTTAAAGATCATCCTTCTTTTGTTAAAAATGCAAGTCCTTAGTTGAAAATTAATCTGTTCTGGTTAAAGGTTTAGGTACTTAAAATACTTTTCTTTCTTGATTGACAAACTTTTTGGGTTTAAATTCAACTCCTATGCAAAAATACTTCGTTTTAGTTAAAAAGTTCATCGCTTCAGAAGTAAATTTGTTCTTTTTTAAAATTTATAACAAAAATTAATTTATATTCATTTAAATAATGAAAACTGTGTTTTCTGTGTACTTTAGAATTATCAGCCTACTGTATCGTCCAATGGATTCATGCCATTAACACCGGGACCTGGCGCAGAATTTGCAACGTTCGGCGATCGTGATTTGATAATGGGACTTACATCCGTTGAAGCGTGCTTGGATTTATCGGAAGATGATTTAGAAGTAAGTGATGTTGTCAGATTGATCATCCATATGAACACGTTAGTGCTCAGAAAAAAAATTGTTTTTTGTTACACTTGTTTTTGTTGCACCTTGATTTAGAACTATTTTATAGGTCAAATAAAGCCTCTTAGTTGCAAAACAAAGATAAACCTCCCCTCCCCTCACCTTCCATACTTCATCTACCACCACTTCCTATACACCTCTTCTCATTTCTCATCACTTCCTTTACTTTTCCTTCCCAAATTTCTTCTTATTTTTCCTATTCTCTCTCCCATATTTTTTCCTTACTTTCTGCACCCACTCATTTTCCACTCTCCTATTTCCTCTCCCATAATTTTCCTTTCTTTAATTTAAAATGCAAAGCTCTTTTTTACACGCGAAAACAATACAGTATATAAAGCAATATAGATCCTTGGTACAAAGAAATAAATCCAAATTTTAAATGTTTTTTTGTTGTTGTAAATTATGTTATTTTTATTTCCGGCAAGAAATGAATCATTCACTTTATATTAAGCAACGTATGACCTTAATCACTTCGTTGACATAAACAGCACTGCACTCAATTGCAAGAATTCAATAGTAATTAAAATCGATCCGATAAATTAGCAACTACTAATCCTTTGACCACATAGGTGTGTCGTCCTTTGTTTAGTATATATTTGTGATTGAACTACATTTTCGTCCATTATCCCGCATGTGTCCATAACCCGCATGTCGCGAATCTCCGAATCAGGATTACGATCTTCTCTGATAGTATCTTCCGATTTTCAGCATGGACAGAATTGAGATAAATGATTATATCAAATTAACATTTTATCATTTTTGAGTGAACCAGATGGTACAAAAAAATTTTCATTAATTAATTTTCATTAATTAATTATTCTTCACAACATCCTGCGTACCCTGCCCTTCTGCAACTTCTTCCTCTACCAATCCCGCCTTTCCTAGCTTTAAAAGATTAAAATTTTCCTATTCCTACTTTCCTTTCTCTGTTTGACCTTCCCCTTCCTTATTCACCCCCACCACCCTGCCATCCCTCCCCTCATCTTCTGTACTTCTTTGATCCTAATTCCCGCTTACTATCCCTCCAATAACTTTTTTGCTTTTCCACTCTGCATTTTCCCTTACTTTCCCTCATATCATTTTTTTTCTCTTTTAATTAACTTACATCGCTTCTTCTGCTTCCCCTCCACTCATTTTATATCACTCCTCTTCCTTTCTCTGTCATAATTTTTCCACTTTTCATATACATCTTGTCTTCTGATTTCTCCTCGCATGCCTTAAATCACCCATTTTTATTCACTTCCCATAGTTCCACTCCACTCACTTATGTTACAGCCCCTCCCATAATTTATCTACTTTCCATCCATGCAATTCCTCTCATCCTATTTCACCGACTTCCCTTGCTCCGTCTGCTATAATTTTCTTTCTTTTCCTCTTTTCACACTATAACTACATCCTATCAACTCATTTTCCTGCATTTCTCCTACTTCTACTAACCTTATTTCTCCTCATTTTCGCGGCTTTCCCTCTCCTAATTTCTTTTCTCTCATTTTGCGTTCTCAAACTTCCCATACTTTCCCCGAACTCCCTTATTGTACAACCCCTTATCCATTTCCCCTAATTTTTTCAGCCTCACTTTACCTTCTCTAATTTTCCCTTATTGTCCTAATCCTTGCCCCAGTATTTCCTCTCTTTCTTTTCCGAAATTTCCCCGCATTTCTGCCCCTCACTTTTGCTAGTTCCTACACTCTCATTTTCTTGCATTTCTCTACTTGCACTCCTCTGATTTCTCGTCATTCCTACTACTGCCCCTTCCATAACTTATTTTCTCTTAATAACGTATTTTTAGCTTATTATTTAAACAATAATTATATAAAAGATACAGTTCTTCCTTGTTTTTGCCAGGAATTCATTAAACCAAAGTCCAATTTTGATCAATAACCCGTCAGCCTCATCCGACTGGGCTTTGATCTTCCTCCTATCTTTGAACCTTGAAAAGATAATCAAAGCAAGAGCTACTTAGTGTTATCAACTTGAAGATAGTTACAGCTAGGAGCTGATAGAAATACATTTTCATTTAGTTTCGAAAAAAGACTGCGCTTATTCATTGCATGATGTTGAAAATGTGTATTTATTTATAAAACTTTTTAAAATAATTCTCAAAAAGCAGCTATACTTAACTAATTACAAATAGGCTTTAGCTTCATTAATACTTTATACCATAACTATAATTTTCAAAGAACCAATCATTGTATGAGATAATGGATTTTGTTCTTTAATTTGTTTAAAACATCATTAACCATATTTTCCTTACTCTAACGTACTGCAAATTATTGCTAGACAGTTATGATATCGACCTCAGTTTTTCTCAAAGTAATTTGCAGATTTTGAAAGAATGTGCGTCTGAAAAGTCAGGAAAAAGAAATCGTTTATTTTGCTATTAAAAAATCTTGTCTGTTCAGAGTAAATTTTTTGCATCGATTCATTATACCAGGGTATAACGAATCGATGCTCTTAGCCCTCTTCTTATATCGCCTTATTTTCATCCCTTATTTCCCTTTACTTCCCCTCTGATGATTTTAGCTTTTTTTTCATTTCACATTTGCCATCACTCCCCGCTCCTTCATTTCTTATCACTTAATCTACGTCCTTAATTTTTCGGCAGTTCCTCAAGTTCCCTCTTCCTTACATATTTTACTCTCCCTCCCCGATTGAACCCTGATTCCTCTCTCACTGCTTCTCTTATTTAAAATCACTTCCCTTACTTACTCTGCCATAATTTTCCCTTGCTTCGCATTTCATCATTTGCTGTGCATTCCCTCATCTTAGTTCCCCTATTTCCCCTTCCCTTACTTCGCCTACTCTTTCTTCTTTAATTTTTCCTAATTTTTCCTCTACTGACTCTCCTCTTACTCCCCCTCACTTTCCCCTTATAATTTTTCTGACTTTCTATTACCTTATTTCCTCTCCTTCCCCTTACTTGCTTTTCCTCACTTACTTTCTCTATATCCCCCTTATTTCTCCTACTTTTCCATAATTATTTTTACTCATTTCTCTTACCATAATTTCCCCTGACGTCTCTCCTCCTAATAACCTTAATTCCTGTGCCTTCATTTTCCGTCACTTCCTTTACCATTATTTCCCATGATTTTTCTTATCTCACTTTGCCCACTTATCCTCACTTTATTTCCTCTACCTTCAACTCCTCTATTTTTGTTGCAATTCCCCTGTTTCTACTTCCCTTATTTCTCCTCATTTCCTCTACTCTTTATTTACCAATTCCTGATCACTCACCCTCCCCCCCCCCTTATTTCACATAGTACCCTTGCTCACTTTTTGCACAGACTCTTTCTTATTACTTTTACTGCTCCTTCCCTCAGCACCACTTCTCTCATTTCACCTCACTCTCCTACTTCCTCTCCTATAATTTCCCCTATTTTCCTAATCCATCATTCATCCTAATTTATCTCCACTCACTTCCACTATTTCCTAATCCATCATTTGCTTCCTTTCTTTCCCTTCCGTACTTCCCGCACATCCTCCTTATTTTTCTTTGTTATCCACATTTATTTTCTCTCAATTTCCCTTTCTTAATTTCTCCTGGCGTCTTTCCTCTTACTTGCGCTAATTATCCTCCCATTGTTTTCCCTCACTAAACCGATCATTATTTTCTATGATATCTCTTCTCTTACTATGCTTATTTTTTCTCCCCTCATTTCCCTAACATTCCCTCCTTTTATTTCCCTTTACTTTCTACACCTAATCTTTCCTACTCCCCATCTCTTCATTCCCATCACTTCGCCTACTTATTATCCCATACTTTTCCTTCCTCTCTTTCTCACTTCCCCTACATCCACTACCGTAATTTCCCTTGACTTATCCAACATGGAAAAACGTTCGGTGGGTGGATAGACACATAATCGAAACTATAAGAGTTTCTGCCCAAGGGTACAAACATTAAACATTTAATTTTTTTATAACACATGCATCATTTTAGCCCTTTTTAACGTCTATGAAGTGGGGCTAAAGCTCTACTTTTTATGCCCTAGGGAGTAAAAAGTGACTTTAGAGGTGAATAATGGAAATTATACATCTATGCACTCGCATTTTACGGTTATTAGCCCACTTAGCGTGAAAACTGTAAGGAAATTTTATTTGTAGAGAATAGAATATTGCGGTAAACTATAAAAAGTTACCATATACATATAATTGATCAAATTACCGTCAATTACCAAAAATATCCAAAAAATTACAAACATTTTTATATCTTAAGTTACCAGAAATGACCTGTAACATTGCCATAAATTTCCAAAAATTTTCATAAATTTTCGGAAATTTAAAAAAATGTTTAAAATTGGATTTTGGACCATAAATGACTGTAACTTACTGGAAATTTGTTAACATTTTTCAATTAAATATGAGGCGAAATATATTAAGTTACTATAAGTCACCCTTAAAATTACCATAAATGCCCGAAACTTTCCGAAAATTTATTTTAAAAATTCAATTCAATTTTGGATGATGTATGGTAAGTTACCATAAATTACCAAATAATTTCATAAATTTTTGCAACTTTATAAAACTTTTTAAAATTGAATTTTGGATAATTTATGGTAATTTAATATAATGACCTTAAAATCACCAAAAATAACCAGAAATTTCTATAAATTTCCGGAAATTTATAGACATTTTTTACTTGAATTTCGGGCAATTTATCTCCTGTTGCCATAAATTACCCGTAATATAACCATACATTTCTGGAATTTAATAAACATGTTAAAAATTTAATTTTGACCGACAATTTTCGGAAATGTATAGACATTTTTACATTCCCATCATTTATGATTGAGAAAGTATTAGAATTGTCCGAAATTTGACACCACAGTTTTTCAACCGATTTTCACGTTTTGAGACCCCCTCACTCCGAAAATCAATTTTTCACAATTGCGCCTGTCTGTCTGTCCATCCGACCGTCCGTCGGTGAACAGGATAACTCTCGTAAAAATAAAGGGATTATATCCATCTTTAGCACACTTTTTTAGGTCCTAGAAGAAAGGACGAGTTCATTAACCAGCCATTTTTTATAAGAATTCCAAAAGTTAGAGCATTTTCAAAATTTTTCATATAACTGTTTAATATTTGCAATTTTTAAGTACAGCTATTTGCAGTACTTAGAAAGCCAAACAATTTATCTAATGACTTTTTTCGAAAAAATGCAAATTATCTGAGTTATAGCATTTATAAGATTTAAACAGTCAATCAAACATGAAAAGTTTAAGCCAAAATAAAGCACGATATAAAAAAAAGGCAAGAGAAGAAAAAAGTTGCTTTTCGAAAGCTTTACAAGATAATCATAAAACTTTTGGCAATTTCCTGACAAATCGAAAATTCAAATTTTGATTTGACAAAAAATAATGGAAAATAAAAAATTCGATTTTGTTGTCAAACTATGCAGGATACGAGAAAGGATGAATAACAAAATAACATTGAAAATAAAAAATTATATTTTTGGTGAAACGATACAAGTTACATTCTCACCATTTATAATTGAAAAACTATTAGAATTGTCCGAAGTTTGACACCACGACATTCTAATTCATGCGTCCTTTATTCGAAGTCTAATATGGGCTGAATTCATGTTAAAAGCACACACTCGTTGAAAATAGTACATTATGCAACAAGATGTGAAAGGAGCAGATTTTTTTCCGGGGGTCTACTTTCGTCTCGTGTTGCATATAGTATTTTATTCCAATTTCGACCGTGGCCTCCTCTTGGTCCTGAAAAGCGGGTCCAACGTATTTTTCTATAGCTTTGTACGCGCTTCGAATTTTGATCAAATAATTTGTACTTTCACGCCGCAAATTTTACTTTTTCCCGCTAATTTTATTTTCGCGCCGCAAATTTTACTTTCGCCCCGCTGATTTCACTTTCGCCCCGCTGATTTTACTTTCGCCCCGCTAATTTTACTTTCGCCCCGCTGTTTTACTTTCGCCCCGCTAATTTTACTTTCGCCCCGCTAATTTTACTTTCGCCCTGCTAATTTTACTTTCACCCTGCAAATTTTACTTTTGCCCCGCAAATTCGGTTGTCTGGAAATATATGCTACTTTCGCCCCTATTTTTACGAGTAAAAGGTGGCTATTTCGGTCTAGTGTGGAATAAACTCCCTTTTCTTTAGAAAAGAGGGTTTTATTGTTTAGAAGAACATCAGGTTTTTAAATATTATTAAAAATGATTGAAGAGAGTTTTTTTTCTGTGTAGAATGGTTTCAACGAGACAAGGCGGGATCGAATCCTTCGCACTTACGTTCGAAATTCGTATCGCTACCACCTACACGAGATTTACTCGACTCTTCGAAACGAGTATACTGATTGGGAAAGAGGCGAACAGAGTCCCTTGGCTATTTGCGAAGGACTCCTTTCGCTTCTTGGAGATGGTCAGGTGTCAGCTCCTCTTTTGAGACTGGCTCTTCTTCACTCGGCCTCAGGTGGGCGCGGATATTTTCTTCATTTCCAACCTGGCGATCAACCAAGTCGGAGGGGCGAGGAAATACCGTATCTCCTGGGAATCCCGCTTCTCAGGGGCGATTCGTCCAATGTAATCGCCAGCAACTACACTCTGGTTGACGAAAATCTGTCGAGGTTGCTTGTACACTATCTTTCCAACTTTATACGACGCGGGTAAGTGCCCTCCAGCTATTTCTCTCTTCTGAAAAAGAGACCTCAAAGGATTTAAAAAGACTTTAAGTGAAATTATGATTTCTCAAGAGATTTTTAATGATTTCAGAGTTTGAAGGGATTTAAAAAAAATGCAGAAAATTTTTAAGATTTTCAAAGACTTTTTAAAGAATCCAAAAAAATTTTACAAGCGTTTAAAGAGATTTTATTAGCTTTTATGGCAGTCTAAGTGATCTTAAAGAATGTCGAGCGAGTTACAGAAAAGTTATTAAAAAATATTTCAATGAATTTGAAGAGTTTACAAGCGATGTAAATTTATAAGGAGCCTAAGAAAACTTGAAGGACTTCAAAAGATTTTAATTAATTTTAGTCAATTTTACAATTTTTTTAATGATTTCAAAGGATTTTAAGGAATAAGTAGGGATTTCACGAAATTTTAAAGTTTATTTTTATAGGATTCTAAAATGTTTCTATAAGTTTTAGTGATTTTAAAGAATGCTAAACGATTAATTGAAAAGTTATTCAAAAATATTTCAAGTTATTTAAAAAAAATTCCAAAAATTTTAAGGATTTTTAATAGATTTAAAGGGATTTAAGAACATTCTGAAGATTTTAAGTGCTTAAAATACATGTTAGTCAATTTCGAGATACTTCGAAAGATTTTAATTGATCGAACCAAAGAGGCCAGAAAATTCACTAAATAGATCAAGTTAAGAATCTTTAATAACAAAAAATGCTTAACGTCTCAATCATACTAGATGGAAAATCATTTTTTCAAATTTACAATAAAATTTTTTTTTAAAGAGATCAGAATAAGAATCTTAATTAAAGAAAATAACGCTAACAGTAGCTAGATGTTATGAATATAAGTAATTATTTAAAATAAATATCTTATATCATCAGCGAATGGTACTTTATCGACAGTAAATAACCCTAAAAAAATCAGAATTTCTGTGGTTCGATTCCCAGTGGAGCAAAAGAGAAAGACCCCTTTTCAAGAAAAGATTTTATTTTTAATTTAAAAAAATAATTTTATATTTAGTCTAATTGAGACGTTAAGCATTTTTTGTCATTGAAGATTCTTAACTTGATCGATATTGTGTATTTTCTGCCTCTATGGTTTTGGAGGGTTATTGACTGTCCATAAAGTAGCATTCGCGGATGATATAACAGATTTATTTCAAAGGATATAAAAAAAGAATTCGGAGAAGTTTAAGGATTTGTAAGAAGCCTCACCAGATTTCTAAGAAGGATCAAAGTCTTTCAAAATTTTTATTTTCTCCTCGTACCTTTTAAAGTATTTTAAAGGTTTTGAAATTCAACCATTTTGTTGAATATTAATCTATTCTGCTGGGAGTTCGTGTGTTTTTGTAGAAAATTAATTTTCTTGCTCGAAAATGTATTCTTTTCGTTGAAAATTAAACTACTTGGTAAAAACTTATTTTGTTCGGTTCAAAACTGAACTAGTTGGTTGAAAGTTGAACTCGTTTGTTAAAAATTAATATTTTTCAAGATTCACCTTTTTCGCTTGAAATTTTTTCTTCTTCTGAAAATTCTTTTTTCTTCTGAAAATAATTTTTTTGTCTGAAAGTTGCTAAAGTAATTTTGTTCTAAGACAATACGCACAATATCGCTAAATATTTTGAAAAAAGTTGTATAGTTCATCAAGTTACACATTTTTTGATTCAAAAATTTTTATTTGCGAGTGATAGCATTCGCAAAAATTAGTGATACATCGATTTTTCTGAAAAAGACCCTTATAAATCAAGTTTTTTTACGTTTAGCTCAGCCAATACACAAAATTTCGGAAAATATTTTTAATAAAAGTTGTAGGTCGCATTAATATGCACATTTTTTGTTTTGCACATTTTTTCCCGCCCACACAGGAACTGGAAAAGGGGTAGGGATTTAACCAATATTATTTCTGTGACCAGCCAGAGGTTTGCCCCCCCCCCGGGACTTGGGAAAGTGGTAGGCGTTTGAACAACATTATTTCAGTGACCAGTCAGAGGGGTGTCTCCCCCCCCCCCTTCTCCCACTGGACCTGTGAAATAATTAGGGGTTTGAACAAAATTATTACTTTGACTAGTCAGAGGGGTGCCTTCCCGCCCCTATTATACGTAAAAAAGGGGGAGGCGTTTGACTATCATTATTTCTGTGGCCATTTACAGAGGTGGCTTCCCGCCCCCCACATGACCTGGTAAAGGGGTAGGGATTTTTGACCAATATTATTTCTGTACCAGTCGAAGGGGTGCCTTCCGCCCCCTCTGATTTCGGCACCCCTCTGACTGGTCACAGAATCATATTGGTTACACCCCTACCCTTTTTCCAGGTCCTGTCGGTGCGGAAAAAAATGTTCAAAACAAATATGTGCATATTAATGAGATCTATAACATTTATTTAAAATATTTTGCGAAATTTTGTGTATTGGCTGAGCTAAACGCCAAAACCTTGATATTTATGGGGTTTTCAAAAAATAAAAATCGATGTATCACTTATTATTGCGAAAACTCACTCACAGCAAAAAATATTCGAAACAAAAAAATATAAGTACTTCAATGGAAGCTACAGTTTTTGTCAACATCATTTTGTGAAATTTTGCATATTCATGGTTTTTTCATGGTTTCATCTTTGAAAATTTCTTGCAAATACTAAAATCTTTTAAAATTATTTTTAAATAATTCAAAAAGGAAGCATTCAAATTCCATCAAGTCACTATAGTAATTCCTTAAAAGCTCTTGAATTTCTAAAAAATTCTGTAAGAATTCTTGGAAGTCATTAAATCGTTCCGACTTTTTTTATCCCTTCAACTTATTTAAAATCATCGGAAATGTTTCAAAATTGAGTACAAGTAACAAAAATCCTTCATATTTTCTTAAATTTCTTAAAATATTTAAAAAGAATTACATCCCTTGAAACCTATTCAAATTCATTGAAATCTTTTTAAATAATTTTTCAGTAACTCGCCTAAAAATTTTTTAAATGATTTAAACTTCCTTAAAATCTTATAAAATCTCTTGAAAATCCTTAAAACTTTTTGGTTTCTAAAAAAAAACTTTGAAATTTCTTCTTAATCATTCCATTTTTCTGCATTCTTTTAAAATTCGTTTTAACTCTTTGTACGGCACAAAATAATTTTTCGTGATGGATTGTCTGATAGAAAACTTTTCCAATTGCCAACAATAATGAAAAAATGGCTTTTCTATCTTAAAAGCAAAGCTATGTCACGATTTTTCACTCAATTTCCCCCAAATTAATTAATTTTAGTCAAACTGCTATCTTAACAAAGATTTTGAAGTTACCGACGAGTGTGATGTAATTTTAGAATGTTTTATATTCGATCCGCCATGTTTGATGTTCGATGTTTTAATTTTGATTTGAAATTTTCCACCAATAAATCTGCCGACTATCAATTTTTCGGTGCAATCATTTTTGGTTCACGTTCTTTCTTTGCCATATTGGATCCGCCATCTTGATTTTTTTATTCTAAATTTTAAATTAACGACACGTGAAGTCCCAGGGTAGCAAGTTTTAGTCAATTATATTTTTTTTACAAATTCGATTCACGATATTCGATCCCCAATTTTAGATTATGTCACTTTGCCTTTGGATTTGAAATCAGCTACACAAGAGAACCCCGAGAAGAAATTTGTAGTTAAACCTTCTTTTTTAATTCTGATCCGCCATATGTGTGACCTGGAAACCTACTCAGAAGCAATTTTTAGTCAACTCGGGTTTGTTTTACAATATTATTCTCCCATATTGAATTTAACATTTAAAATTTTTTACTTTTAATTTAAAATAAACGAGCCGAAAAACCCAAGAGTATGAAATTTTACTCGAATCAGTAGCTTTTTATAATTCTGATCCGCGAGATTGGATCCTACATTTCAAATTCAGCAGTTTTTACTTTTGTCATTAAATCCGCAAATCCCCTCCCCCTTTCAAGAGAATCAGTTTTTAGTCAAATATTTTTTTGTTTTGACGTTTTTGTTAGACATATTAAATCCGTTATTTTAAAATTTTGATCATCGATTTGGAATCAGATCCCCCGAAAATCCCTGAGTAAACATTTTTTGACGAATTTTTTTAAATCTAAAAATATTTTCCGCCATATTGTATCCACTATTTAGGATTTTCACCTATATTTATTTACATGTCATTAGACTTTCTTTACCCCGCTATCTTCTTCACTGGATGACTTTAATGTGCCTTAATCCCTAAACATCCGCTATCTTCCTCACTGGCTGACCAAAGTCTGCCTAACCCTCCTAGCTTTCCGCTACCATCCTCACGGGCTGACCAAACTCCGTCCAAGCCCACGAACTGTCCGCTACCTTCCTCACTGGCTGACTAAACTCTGCATAACCCTCCTAACTTTCTGCCACCTTCCTAACTCGCTGACCAAAATCTGTCTAACCCGACTAACTATCCGCTACCTTCCTCATTAGTTGGCCAAATTCTATCCAACCCCACTAACTGTCCGCTACCTTCTTCACTGGCTGACCAAACTCTGCCTAACCCTCTTAACTTTCTTCTACCTTCCTCACTGGGTGACCAAACTCTGTTTGACCCCACTTACTGTCCGCTAACTTCCTCACTGGATGACTTAAATATGCCTTAATCCCCTAAATGTCTGCTCCCTTCCTCAATATCTGAAAAAACTCTTTCTAACTCCCCTAAACATCCACTACCTTCCTCACTGACTGACCAAAGTCTGCCTAACCCTCCTAACTTTCCGCTATCATCCTCACGGGCTAACCAGACTCTGTCCAACCACACGAACTGTCCGCTGACTTTCTCACTAGCTGGTTAAATTTTGTTTTACCCCCCTAACTATCCGCTACCTTCCTCACTGGCTGACCAAACTCTGCCTAACCCTCCTAACTTTCCGCTACCTTCCTAACTCGCTGACCAAAATCTCTTTAACCCGACTAACTATCCGCTAAATTCCTCACTAGCTGGCTAAATTCTGCCTTACCCCACTAACTGTCCGCTACTTTTCTCATTAGCTGATCAAACTCTGCCTGACTCTCCAAAATTTCCTCTACCTTCCTTACTGGGTGACAAAACTCTATTGGACCCCACTAAGTGTCCGCTACCTTCCTCATTGGAAGACTAAAATCTGCCAAAATCCACTAACTGTCCGCTACCTTTCTTTCTCGTTGACAAAACTCTGCCGTATTCTCTTAACTTTCTTCTACCTACCTCACTGACTAACCAAACTCTGTCTGGCCCCACTAACTGTCCGCTAACTTCCTCACTAGCTGGCCAAATTTAGTTTAACTGCACTAACTGTCCGCTACCTTCCTTACTGGCTGACAAAACTCTGTCATATCTCCCTAAATATCCGTGCAGGCTCTCTAGTCATAGTCCAGGCATTACGTCGGGAAAAAGGAGTGAAATTCCCGATAAAATCGGGTTTACAATTTTTTGTTAAAAACGCTTTATTAAGGGATCCTGTTTAACATGTTGAAAATATCACCACGAATACGAGGAAGAACCACTTTTTTAGTGTGTTTTTTAACATTTTCAAAAATCACGTTTGAAATGTCCCCACGCTTTAGGATTTTCACTGAAAAATCTCTAAGTTTCAAGAGCACTGTGTACTTCAGTGGAAGCTTCTAATGTGTCCCCTAAGGGTTTACATTTTTCTTACACCTTCTTTATTCCTT
This sequence comes from Belonocnema kinseyi, assembly GCF_010883055.1. Lineage (NCBI taxonomy): Eukaryota > Metazoa > Arthropoda > Insecta > Hymenoptera > Cynipidae > Belonocnema > Belonocnema kinseyi. The sequence continues at coordinate 134,498,487 of NC_046658.1, read as the reverse complement.
TACACACCATCCACACACTTACTTGGTGGTGGAAGGGGGACCTACAGTTTAAGGTGGGTTCCGAACCACCAAGAGCAACAGCCTTAAGTACTTAGAGAAAACCTCTTTCTCTAGAGGTACCGGTCCCACGACCTGTACCACGGCCTGTTTTAAGAGGCAAAAAATTGGAATTTAGTTTTTTCAAAATAAATTGTGTCAGGCTTAGTTTCCGTTGATAATTCCAGGGGATGAAATAGAGTATACAAAAATCTGCGTACATCTAAAAAAACTCTTAGTCCTATCAGTTTATGAATTGAGAGGTCCCAAAAATTCCATTTATTTGGGCATTTTTTACCAAAACCGGAAAAGCTTTCTTTCTTGAAAATACCTCCTTTCCTGCTCAATTTAAACTAAGTTAAAAAAAAGTGTCCTAACCCTAATAGGAGACGTAAAAATTTTACGTGTGTGCAATGCATTGTTAATGCATATTAGGTATTTTTCATTTATAAACTCATAATTGTTTATAACAATATCTTGTCTTAACCACTTTTAAGTACTTTTTTAGTACCTTTGTGGCAAAAAAGTGATTGTAATATATTGAAAATGTGGTCTTTATTTTTCATCAATACACAAATCATTTTTAAAAATAATCGTTTATAACAATATCTTGGCTTCACCACTTTTCAGTACTTTTTTGGCAAAATGGGATTGTGATTAATTGAAAATGTGATATTTATTTTTTTTATCAATAAACAAATAATATTTTATAATCATTGTCAATAACAATATCTTGTCACAACCACTTTTGATTACATTTTTATTACTTTTGTGGCAAAAATGTGATTGTAATTGATTGGAAATGTGTAATATGTTCTTTTCATTGATATAAAAAATAGTTTTTAAAATAATTTTTTGAGTTTTGATTTCTATTAAAAGTAATATGTTTAATTATTTATTTGTAATTTAAAAAATTTTCAAATTACATTTTATATGTAATAACTTTCATGTAATCAGTTGCTCACTTATTTTTTATGTAATAAATGGTCGCAGCATATTTTTTACAATTTACCGAAAAAATATTTGTTCACTGATAAAAAAATAAAGATCACATTTTCAATCAATTACAATCATTTTTTGCCACAAAAATACTGAAAAAGTACTCAAAATTTTTTGAAACAAGATATTGTTATGACAAAATTATTATCAAACATTATTTGTTTATTGCCAAAAAAAAAAGAATCACATTTTCAATCGATTACAATCACTTTTTACCACAAAAGTACTCAAAAGTGGTTGAGACAAGATATTGTTAGAAAAAATTATATTATAAGTCATTTGTTCATTGATAAAAAATAAAGATCACCACTCACTTTTTTGCCATAAAAGTACTAAAAAGTACTCAAAAGTGTTTAAGACAAGATATTGTTATTAACATTTTTTTAAATTAATAACAAAAGACGTATTATGCATTAACAATAAATTGTACACAATGACTTGGAACAAAAATGCCGAAATATGGTCGTAGTTCTACTTTACGGTACGCTCAGGTGCTTCTATGCAGGAAGAGTCCATTTTCCAATGTCTTTTTTTGCAACCTATGAGGGCTAGGAAACTTTTTTTAAACTTAAGCTAAATTGACCTTCCTTTTATTTTTATAATATAAATTTTGCATATGTTTGTATACTTTACTTCATTCTCTGGCAACATTAACCCAACTAAACCTGACACGATTTATTAAGAAAAAAACTAAAATCTATTTTTTAGCCCCTAAAAACAGGCAAGAACGGTCAAATTTGAGGGGCCTTAACTTATGACCTGTTAGAGCTAAAACATTGTTTTTATTTTGTTTACAGAAAATTGAGTCTACTTTCACTCATCTGCCCAACACTTTTTCGTAAAGTAATTAAGTACAAAGTTACACAGTGGTTTTTGAAACTTAGCGATTTTTCGCTAAAACTCGAAAAAAGTAGGAACTTTTCAAAGATCCATAACTCGGGATCTATTAAAGCTAGCGCATAATTTTTTGTACAAAATTGTCTCAAAATTTTGTTCTCTTTCTTCGAAAAAACCGGTTCCCCCTCGTTTTCGTGGTAACATTTTTAATATCACATAGAACCCCTTAATGAAGCGTTTTATCAACAAAATTGTAGACTCGATTTTTTCGTGCTTTAAAATTTATAATTTAAGGATATGCATTTTTTTACATAACTGTAAGATTAATCTTTAGCTAAATTAAATGAATTTAAATATACTTAATAAGAATTATAAGCTACTTAGGCTTTATTTAACATTTTTAACATTTAAAGATTTTTTATTTTCGTTAATTATTATCGTTAATTAATACGAAATTTTCAATTAAGATTAAATAAGGCAGTTTCATTTAAATCAATTAAACAGCAAACCTAATATATAAATTAACATAATGTGAAATGGTGAAAAACGATACAAAAAAATCAGAAAAAACGTTATATATTTGGAAGGGGAAGTCCAAAATTACTGGAAAATTGCATTACGTAATATATGGACGACCACGCATTTGTTGTATGAATTGTTCATTCTTTCATATTTCTATTCTTTAATTATCAATTAGACATCTTAGTTGAATATTTCATTTATTTGTTTAAATTATAGTGATTATATTAGGCGTTAAATGCTTTACGGTCTTTCCTTAATTCTTGCTACTTCCCTAAATTCCCGAAATCTCTCTAAATGTCCGCTACCTCCCTAAATGCCCGCTACTTATTCGTATTCTCTGGAAAACCTCCACAAATACCCGTCAGTGCCAAAATGTAACAAAATATTTCAATTTAAAGATCAAATTTGATCACAATAAGTACAGGATTGGTTTTTATCTAAAATAAAAATAAAATATTACTTTAAATATTATATTGAATTGAAAAGTTCATATAAGTTATTTAAACTTTTTAAAGCATTGTTATAATTTATGTATGAAGTGTTTTTTATGAATTTTTATGTCAGATTAAATTAGAAAGTTTGTTATCAATTATTCAAGAATTTCACCTATATCCAAATAAAAATATGAATAAATTTATGCAACAAAAATACTTTGATTTGACGAAATATCTATTCGTTTAGATTTCCGTTATTTATTCACTAAAATTTAGATAAGTGAACTTACCTACTAATAAAAGTTCCCACAATTGCAATAACGAGTCATGAATAAGATTTATGTAATCTGAATATTTCACTTGAATTTAAACAATAACTTTTATTGTGTACAACTAAGTACAATGGTATAATTTTTTTAAAAAGTAAAATGTTCAACGAACAAAAAACTAATTGTTACCAGATAATTAGTTAAATTTTCAACGTAAGAAGATAAATTATTGACGAAAAATGTAGTAGCTAATATATCTTTATAAAAAGTAGTTTTTATTTTGATTACACAATTGTTTAGTTCATTGAAAAGGCAAACTTTCAACTATATATGTGAATTGTCAACTAAAAAAGATAAATTATCAATTAGAACTGAAATTGATGAATTTTGGTTTCGAAAATTTATTTTTATCCAAAAAATTAGTCGCGATTGAATTTCGTATTACATTTTAGACTTTGGTAAATGGCGTTCAGCCGGGGTGAGGTAATCGGCCCTTACAAAATTTTTGATTGATTCCTCCGCATCAATATTTTAAACCATCGGGAAGGGAGAAAAACGATGAGTGTGCAAATCAGGCTGACTGAGAAAAATGACATTAAAGCTCTAAACTAAAAGTATAGTTGTGATTTTATTTTTGAACTGACATGGAGCTAAAGTATCAGAAGCCACGGCATATATTTTTATCTAATTAAATAAGTCGAAGAAGTTTTTTTTTATTAAATTTGTCCAACTATGTGAAGGGAAATCGAAATAAGTAATAAATTCATAAAATTAATCACATTTTATTATTAAAAATCTTTTAAAACAGGAGAGATAGAAGGCAATATATCAGAAACAGGGTGCGTTTCTGTAGACCGCACGACCATTCTTCGATACTAATTGGTCACGTTTTTTTCAAGTAAGGGATAATCGGGACGTAAAATTTCTCTGGGCCAAAAATATAAAATTGTGACCCTACCGTGGACGTGCGGTCTCATGGACTTCCTATGAGTTTCCAATTAATATAACTTAATAATTACACGCAGGACCACACTTTGTCCACTAGGTTGGTCCAAAAATGCATTACAATTTTTTTTCTAATTTTTATGTATATTGCCCGGAAATTTGTTCGAATTTGCAAAAAATAGGAGAATTTTTTTTTGTTAAAAAAAAAAGATGTCGCTTCAAAATCAACCATAGAATTCCAATTAAATATTACTTTTTAAATATCATCCCTATAAATCTGTTTTATAGGGTTCCGAAAAAACCCCATGAGTGTAAAAAAAGTCTGGCGAATTTTGGATGCTCATTTTGATATTTTTGCAGTTTTTTCAATACAAACGATTTCTAACAAACATTACTATTTAATAAAATATTAATATTGTTAATAATTTTTTCTTTTATTAATGCTAGAAATTTCGTTATTTTGTTAAATATTGAAATTTTTGTGTAATTTTTAGTTGGAGTTAATGAATATATACTTCGCGACAAAAAAAATTGTTTAAACAAATGTATATTGTTTACAGATATCTTCTTCTATAATATCACTGGATAGTTGCGGTTTTTTCTAAAACTTTTAACTTCTGGTCCACTTTTCAATTAGAGTAAAGTCATACTTATTTAAAGTTAACAAAAATAATTTGTTAAAAAATTCATTATTATTGTTAATAACATTCTCTTTGCTCAAAGGTAGAAAAACGCGGTTTCTTCTAAAATTTAAGCTATTTGTCTATGTTTCCCTTGAAATGACATGAAAATCAATTAAATTTAGTATAAATAATTGTTTTACTAAATTATTATTGTTTATGGCTATCTTTATCTAAATTAATTTCAGGTAGTTGCGGTTTTTTATTGAAATTTTTAACTCTTTGTACTCTGTTCACTTAATGAGATAAGAATTAATGTCAGTTAACAAAAATAGTTTTTTAAACAATTAATTATTGTTCATAACTATCTTCTATTAGATACTTGCCAGATATTTGCAATTTTTCCAAAAAAATTTACTTTGTTCTGCTTATTCTTTGCTTCTCTCTGAACAGATTCTATGCTATTTAAAAAATAATTTTTTTTGAGGTTCACTTATTATTTGTTTATAACTAAAAAGTCAAAGCAAAACTAAAGATTTCAGAAAAAAGCAACTTGAAAGGATTCATCTAAGAGAAGATAGTTATAAACAAAACATAATTGTTTAAACAACTATGTGTGTTAAGTTACAATAATTTTTACCTCATCGAGTGAAAAGAGTACAAATATTTACAATATCAGAAAAAATCACTACTAATTAACATTAATATAGATAAAGACAGCTATTAACAATAATAAATTGTTTAAACAACTATTATTTTACTTCCATTGTTTATTACTTAAATGAGTAAAGAGTCGGTTGAAATTTAGAAATTTCATGAGGAACCGCGACTTTCTAGCATCATTGAAATATTTAATATAATTAACACTATTAATGAATTATTTGAACATTAAATTTGGTGAATTTTAATTAATTATTAACCTTACTATAATAATGAATTGGACAAAAGTGATTTTTTTTGGAAAAACTGCAATTACATCATATTATTCTGAGAGAAGCTTACTGAAGAATAAAAATAAATTGTTTAAAAAATGATATTTATCGTTATTTAAGTATCAGCTGACGCTAATTAAAAATTGGACAAAAATTTTTAAAAAACGGCACTTTTTAATAGTATTCTAAGTGAAAATTGCTGAGAATAATAATGAATTGTTTAAGAAATTCATGAAAATATCTGATTATAAGTAAAAAGTATTATTTTACGCATTAGAAACAATTCTCATTTTTTTTAAATCAGCGGAAAAATTATAATTAGTGCCAAAAACTCGCAAAACCCAGTTTTTCACTTATGGTTTTTTTCAACCTTATAAAAAAATATATGAAGTTCTATTCACAAAACAATATTTTTTTCTCACTCTGTTGCTGATTGTTAAGAAAAAAGTTGAGTTTCAACTCGATTCAGGTTATAACGGCGATTCTGAAAGAAATTTCCCCAGAAATATTTTTATCTTATGGGAAATAAGTGTTAAACTTCATGGGGCTTGCGCCACCTCTAAATATAACTTTTTTCGAAACAAGAAGAATTAATTGTTTTGTGACGGTGGCCTAAAGGAAGGCTAAAGGGGCAGAAATTTACATATCAGAAACACGGTGCGGCCTGTGAAACCGCACGGCCATACTTGATGGTTAAGCATATTATGTGTGTTGAAAGTGGAAAAGCAAATTGACTGGCATTTAATATGTTTTTTAACATTTCTTTATTTTTCCTAAACTAAATTGATTTATTAATGGTGATTTCATTTCATAAAATATCATTTTTCCTTAGCTGATATGTTTTGTAATTCTGGAAGATAGTAATTTAAATTTTCGCTACTTTGTAAATGGAACTGCAATCAATAATCAAAGTAACGCATCAGAATGGCGAGCTGGCTGCGAAATCGATGGAGCTAGTCTGTAAAGGGATAAAAGTTGAATTCAAGAGAATGAAGTAGAAGTTAAATAAAAAGCGGAGATAGAAAAAGATAAATGCTTATATGTATTGTAATTTTTTAGATATGTAGCATTGGGCGTTTGAATATCCAAAAAATGTTTAAAAAACATCCTGGGATATTTTATAAACATAAAAGGGATATAGACATTTTTTTCTTCAACGGATATTTCGCCAATATCTAGCAGATATCTTCAGGACAGCTATTGTATGTCTTTAGACTTTAGGGGGTGATATTAAAACACAAAAATCTTTTCATTTTGAATGAGATCAGTGAAATTTAACAACAATTTTGTTTTTGACAAAATGGTTGAATGCTCAACCGAAACTAAATCATTTTCAACCGAAAAGTTAAACTTTTCCCCGACAGAGACAATAATTATTTCCAGTTAAAAAACATCATTTTTTGAAAAAAATATTATTGTTTATAATTATCTTCTCTTAAATAATGGTTAGAAAGTCCCAGTTTTCCAAAAAAATGTTAACATTTTCTACTTTTCAATTATATTGGGGGTTGAGGTAATTTGTTTTAATGAACCCAATTTTTTAAACAATTAGTTATTATCGTTATAGAATTTTGTTTAAATTAATGCTATAAAGTTGCATTTGTTTCTGATATTCAACTATTTGGCCACCTTTCACTTAGAGTGAGACAATAATTTTAAAAAACTCAAAAAATCTAATCGTTTAAACAATTTATTATTATTTGTATTTACCTATTCTTACGAATTTTCTATAATATTTAACTCTGCTTTGGGTTCCTAGTTATCAACAAATGTTAAATAAATATTAGTTAAAATGACTTAAAAACAATTTTCGTACTTTTTTCTGAATATATTTTTATAAAATAAAAAGGGCATTTGGAATATTTTTTTAATTTTCTATATAAATTATACTAAATATGAATTTACCTTGAAATTGTTACTAAGAGGCTTTTTGTTTCAATAATTATCAATACTCATTATTTGTTCCTAACTAAAAAGTCCTAAAAAGCTTAATATTTCTGAAAAACTAGCAAAGTTATAATATTGCTTCGAGAGAAGATATTTATAAATAATAATAAATCGCATAAAGAATTATGTTTGTAAACGTGCATTACTTATGATTTCATAAAATAAAAAGTAAACAAAAAAATAAAAATTGCAGACAAACGCATCTATCTAGCGTTCTTATAGGCGATGATAGTAATAAACAATACTAATGTGGGAAACAATTATGTTTATTAAATTTGCTTAATTTCTAACTCGCTCTAAGTGAGAAGTTGACAAAAAGTGAAAATTTTCAGAAAAATCGCAATTATCTAGTACCCTATAGGCAAACATATTTATAAACAATAATAATTTGTTTAAACAATAATTTTTGGTAACTTCTATCAATTATTACCTCGTTTTAAGTTCAAAGAAGACACAATGTTAAATATTTTATTGAAACCTCAACTTTATAGCATTATTTAAAGAAAATATTGTTATAAATAATTATAAAGGATTCACAGAATTATTTTTTATAAATTTGTTGGACTATTGCCAGACTCAAAGTGAAAATTTAAAAACAAGTCGAAATTTTTGAAAAAAGGCGATTTTCAAGTCTATTTCAAGAGATGAATGCTCTAAACAATAACAGATTGTTTAAAAAATTGATTAGGACATCTAGTTATAAATATTAAGATTAAAGAATTCGAAAGCGATCAGTTTCTTATCGCGTGTAGAGACGATGAGTAAGAACCCTAAAATGGTTCAGCGAAATGCTCTCACCGGTGAGCAAAATAATCTCCATGGGCACTCAAACATTTTACTCACGATTTGATCATCGTTTTAAGTAAAGTTTATTTATTTATTACTTATTGTAGAATATTGGATGTCTGTAAATTGTAGACAATCTCAGGTTTTGCATTGCAATTTGCGAAGAAAAATATTATCACTCACAGTGAGCAAACCACCCTATTCCGTACTCATATCGAAATATACTATTACAAAAAGGAAATTATTTGAAAACTAAAAATTCGGACCGCCATAGTCATATATGGCAAATGGGCCCCCATTCAAATTGCACCAGCGCTCGATCAGACTTAACCTACGCAACTCTTAAAGAAAAATATTAAAATAATAAATTTAAAACATTTTTCATATTTCCTCAAATAAACCATTGAAATTTAACAGATTTTGAGTGAAATCTCACTGGCTGAACGAGCCAAGGCTTATTACTAACAATTAATGAGATTTCACTAGAACATTCAGTAGAATTTTGTCAATGGTTTAATCAGTTAGGTTCACTGGTTACTTAGTACAATAAGTCACCTATCGTATGTACTGCTATCTTCAGTAATGCTCTTTTAGTCGAGTCATTACTGGTTCACTTAGTCAAAGTTGGAAAAACACTGTTTCATTAGTGACAATTCTATTTACTGATTCAAACAGTGAACAGTTTACTAATTTCCATTGACATCTTACTGGTTGAAACATACAGAAATATATCACTGACAATCAGTGATATTTCACTGGTTCACTCAGTGAAATTTCGCCACTGTTTTATTCAGTTATATTCACTGCTTACATAGTATCAATAGTCTTCTGGGCATATGAACAGGTATCTTCGATAACGCTCTTTTAATTGAGTAATTTACTGCCTCGCCAAGTCAAAGGCGGAAAATCACTGTTTCATCAGAGATAATCACAAATGCTGATTCAAACAGTGAAATAGCAGTGGATGAAACAGTCTGAAGTATATCACTGAAAAGCAGTAAGTTTTCACTGATTCACTCAGTGGAATTTCGTCCCTGGTTTAATCAGGTAGCTTCGCTGATCACTCAATACCAGTAGTCATCTGTCGTATGAAAATACTGATTAAGTCAGTAACAATTTGACTGATTTCTAGTGAAATCTTACTGGTTGAAACATCCAGAAGCGTATCACTGACAATCAGTGAGATTTCACTAGTTTGCTTACTGTAATTCCTTCACAGGCTAATCAGTTAGGTTTACTGGTTACTAACTATCAGTACTCATCTTGTCTGATGTGCTGGTATTAATAGTAATGCTTTTTTAGTTAAGTCACTTACTGGTTTACCCAGTCAATGTCGAAAAATCACTGGTTTACCGATGATAATTCCAAATACGGATTCAGCCACTGACAATTTCACTGATTTCTAGTGAATTATCACGGATTGAAATAGTTAGAAGTTCCTCGCTGACAATCAGTGAAATTTCACTGGTTTAATCAGTGAAACTACTTAATTGATTTAATCAGTTTAGCTCACTGATTACTCTCTACCAGTAATCATATTGTTGTATGTACTTCTGTCTTCGGTAGTACTATTTTAATTAAGTCACTGAAGGGTGTCCCGGTTAAAGTCGGAAAGCCACTGGTTCGCCAGTCATAATTAAAAATACTGATTCAGTCAGCAGCAATTCCACTGATTTCCTTTAGGAGAGAATAAACGATCGTTATGCATCTAGGAAGCAAAGTTACATATTGATTTTTAGTGATATAAGCCTTGAAAGTTAAATAATAAGCCTAGGTGATTATTGGTTTTCCAGACCAGACAGCATGATCGCATACATGAAGCTGTGAAAGTTTGAGTGCGCGTAGGGAATCTACGTAAGCAAACTCAACGTTAATTCTGAAACTTGAAGTTGTTCGAACTTAAGTGTCGGTAGTTCAGATTGCTCGATGAAATTCGAGGATTCAGGGGTCGGTAGTAGTCACAGGCTAAAGTTACAAATGCGAAGAATCCTCTTACCTACCTGGAGTCCTGGAGAAGCACCAGCACTTGCCTGCAGTTCCCAAAGTTGTGATTGCGTTGAGTTGACGTGGCATATCGCATCGCATCGCATCGGTTTCCATAGTAATTATTGGCGAGAGCTGCCTTCCTTCCTTCTCTGCTTCCTTGCCTTCTTGCTTCCACTTACTTCCTTGTTCAATGTTGAGGAAGTCGCTCAATATCGGAATACTCAACGAGACAATTCAAATGGCGATGCAGGACTATGAATGTCCAATTTGTAAATTTAAGGAAAAGCTTTAAAGCTCTTCCTTAATTAGATATTGATCAGTGAAATAGGTCAGAACAGGCTTGTGGAAGATACGTGTTGTTTAAATAAACATTACAATAATTCTCGATTAATCTGAAAATTTATACCCCGAAAGGGATTTGATTTAATGGTATAATAACTATTATCTTATTTTTCTATCGTTTATTTGTTAATTTAACTATTTTTGGTAGAATAACCAAATATATATATATATATAATAACCAAAATTTAATTTTTTCAATTTGAATTAATGAATTGTAGAACAAATAGATTAATTTTCGAGTCAGTATGGTGAATAGAGGCATTTTAGTTGGAATGGAAGCTTCTAATGTGTCCCATAAGGGTTTACATTCTTCTTGCACCTTCTCTATTCCTTTACACACCCTCCACACACTTGCTTGGTGGTGGAAGGGGGACCTACAGTTTAAGGTGGGTTCCGAACCACCAAGAGCAACAGCCTTAAGTACTTAGAGAAAACCTTTTTCTCTCGAGGTACCGGTCCCACGAATTTCCGGAGATGAACAGCTCCCTTGCTAGGCTAGTGTTCACCGCATGGGCCACCGAGACTCTTCCAGAGTGCGAGGCGGGAATCGAACCCGCAAGCCGAAGGAGTGGGTCCAAAGCCTACGCTTTAGCCCCCACGACCATCGTCCCACTCTAGGCATTTTTAGTTTAGAAAATTAATTTTTAATGAAAAAATTTTTTTTCACAAATGAATTTTAATTTGAATATAATAATGTTTAATGCAAAAAACTTTAGTTTAAAAATTAAAACTTTTATGTAATGACATGAGTTTTCAGCAACAAAATAGAAGAAATTGTGGAAAAATTTATTTCATTAAAAAAAAACGAATTCTCTAACAAGAGGATTAATTTTTTTAACATACATTTGCAATAAATCAATTAATTTAAACTCAATTAATTGAATATTTAAATAGAAAGGATAAATTTTTACCAAAAATATAATAGGTAAACTTTCAGTTGAGAAAATTAATTGTTAACCGAAATAAAAACTATTCATATATATATTTATATTTTCAGCGCAACGAAGTAATTTTTAATTAACTAAAATTTTACTAAACAAGACAAATTTCAAACAACAAACATAAATTTTTTAATAAAAAGGAATTTAGCCAAATAATTAAATATTAAACCGAAAAGAGGAATTATTAACTACTTTGTTAAGAATTCATTTTTTATTCAAAACCGATACTTTTACATTGAAAATTCGACTATTTCATTGAAAATGGGTTTTTTGTGCTTGAAAATGAATCTTTTAAGTTTAAAATTAAGTAATCAGTTTTTGGTTTAAAAATGTCCCTTTTTAGTTGAAAATTTCTCGTTTTTACTTAAAAATTGAAGTATTAAATTTTTTGTTCATAAATCATATTTTTTGCAAATTTGCAATTTTTCTTGTAAAAATTTATCTTTTTTTCTCAAAAGTGCAACTATGTGGTTAAAATCGAATGCAATCGAGAATTCAGCAATTTCGTTCAAAATTCGCTATTTTTTGGTTCAGCTCAGCGTCTGTTTTTTATTTCATTTTTTGTTTTTCATTGAAATATCAACTATTACATTTTTTTGTACAAAATTGTTTTTTTATATTAAATTCGACTGTTTTTTATTGAAAATTAAAATATTTTTTGGTGGAAATAACCACTATGTTTTTTTTTTGTTTAGAATTAATCCTTTCTACTAGAAAGTTCAACTAATCGGTTGAAATTAAATTTTGTTTTTAAAAATGTCTTGTTTTGTTAAGAATTTAATATTTGAGCTAAAAAGTAATCCTCTTTAGCTAAAAATCTAACTAACTTGTTTAACATCTTTCTGGTTTAGAAATTTAAATATGTTGTTAAAAAGACAACTTTTTTTTTAAAAGTCGTCTTTTTGCTTTTTATTAAAAATTCCTTTATTATTTTGAAAATTTGTCTTTTTTAAATAAAGTTAACACGATATGTTTAAATTTCATATTTTTGGTTCAAAAGTCAGGTATTTATTTAAAAATTTATTTTTCAAATATTTCTTAAAGATGTTTGCTTTATTGTTAAAAAACAATTTAATACAATAAGGCTTAAAAGTATTTGTGTCTCTTGCATGAATTCCGTTTTGGCACTCACGCCTTTATGCCCCGGTCTTCTCCAGTTATATTAAATCACGTAATTCCACGGAGGTCTTAAAATTAAATCTGATTAGTCTAAATCCCGAAAATGTTATAATGATTCGTGTAATTTTGGGCAAAATTCAAGCTTTATTCTACCTAAGAGCTTTTACAAAGCGCCGGAAGTGAGAATTCGTGGTTGCATTCTATAACGCATTGCAGTAGGTGCTCTCCAATTTGGCATTCGAATGTCACACTGGACTATCTGCGCCAAAACAGTGCTCTCCTTTTTAACAATCGTTACTGACCTCATTCAGATGTAGACGTCAGACTCTTGGATTTTATATCTTACTTGGAAATGTATCAAAATGTCATGATATTCTGATTTTTTTAATACAAATTTTTTATAATAAAAACACCGGGAAAATTAAATAATTGCACAAGCTAAAATCGATGTCTCCATTCAATACTGATTCAAGTCGCGTTTAGGTGGTTTGCAGCTCTATGTCGCATTTTTTATTATTTATTTTCAGAAGACAATTATTATCCAATTTTGACTTATTTTAAATGAAAGCTAATACAATGTCGCATCAAGTTGTCATGGCCGATTTTAAAATTTTTATTTATTTTTTGTTTTGTTTATTTGACGGTGAAAATAAAAAAAAAGATCTTGACTTTTGAATTATACCGGTTTTTGAAAAATGCTTTTATTCAATCCAAAATACGTAGAATACTGAAAGAAACTATTCAAACGAGATGTACAGTTGCAACGCAAATGTTTAAAATTGATTGAATTTGTTATAAACAAATAAGTGAATAAAAATTTCTATATCAGGTATTTGTGATGGAATAAATCCAGTTTTTTCTATGAAATCGATCACATATTACTTAAAAAAGAAACCAAAGTATAATATTTAGCTACCAATTAAAGATTATTAATTTTTTAAACTACCATAATTAACAAATGCTCTATTTGGCTATTTCTGAAGGTACAATAAAGATTTTTTCAATGCAGTTAACTGTAAATAACTAACTTCTAAATTTTAAATAATATTTTAATGACATTAAATAATTTATAAATCTATAATTTATGAATCTATAACATTGGATAAATGTTTAACCAAACCTAATTAACGTATACATTATTTGGATATTTTTCAGCATTCAAACTTGTTTTTTTTCTGTGTAATCAACTGTTAATAACAAGTTTTTCAATCTTTTTTTAATAGCTCGATAACGATCAAAGATTTTTATTTTTATGAACAACTTGATTAACGTAGCGATATGAAGTCAAATTAATTCTACAAAAAAATACTTTCTCTTTTCCTGATCGCCTCGAAACTGCATTTGATACACTTGAATCCCTAAATCAATGTGATATTAACAGTTGATTACACACAGCAAAATTTATATGCTGAAAAATAGCCTGATAATAAATTTTTTCATTAAGTTTGGTTAACCAATTATCAAATGTTATCGATTCATAGAAGAAACCATAGCTTGCTAACTAACTGAATTTTGACTCCGTGAAAAAGGGGTGTTTTATTAATAAATTCATTAAGCGATAAAAATTAGTTTAAACAATTGTTGATTACAATCATAAATTGTTTATTATAACAAAAATATATAGAAAAATTTAGCAGTTAGTTATTTACAGGTAATTGCATTGAAAAAATCAAGTTTGTACCTTTAGAAATACCCAAATATTGTATTTGTTAAGTAAGGCGAATTAAACAATCATTAACTTTTATTAGGTGACCAAACATGCTACTTAGGTTTTATTCCTAAAGAATAGATCATCGATTTTTCATAAAAATTTCATCAAAAATACCTAATACGGATATTTGTTTATAACAATTAATTTTAAAATAAGAAATTATTTATTGACTTTTATTGGTGCATCTAAAAAACTATTTTTTCCATAAATTGTTTAAATTTAGTATGAATCAAGTAACCAATCCCCACCAATTTTCAAGAAACTTGTTTCATTTACTTATTTGTTTATAAAAAATAAAATACATTTTTTTAAGATTTTCGTTGCTATGGAAATTCTTTTCTGGATAGTTGCTTCCAGTTTTCTAGATATTTGTTATTGAATCAAAGAATTTTTTCTAGCCGCTATATTTAAAAGTCCATTTCTTTTTTCATTTTTGTTATTGCATAAACGAAAAAATACACAAAAGTTCAAAAGTCGGCAATGACAGTTACATGCGAAATTGTATTAACTCTTATTTAAAAAAAAGTTAAAATCGGATAATAATTATCTTCTGAAAATCAGTTTTTCCAGAAAGAAAATGAAAGCAACCAAAAAACGTCGGTAGACTTGGAAATTGCTTTATTTTTGTCTTTTTTCTAATTATTATTATTATTATTATTATTAATTAAATTATTTTTGCTGACTATATTTTTTCGAAAAATAATTCAATATCGTTTCTCATGCATTAAAAAACTAATTAAAATTTTCAAAAAGTAATGCAAAATTCTGCCAACAATGATGAATTCTTAATTAAAAATGTAACATTTAATATTTCAACCTAAGAGATATTTTCACTTGAAATCAAAAAAGTTAAATTTGACCAAAAACGACGAATTTTCCACAATTTTTTACGCATTTTTACGTTACTTATGAACCTTACACCAAAAAAGGAACTTTTAAGAAAGTGTCTTAACTTTCCTCAAAAGCATTTAATTTTTAACCTAAAAAGATTGAATTTTCAGCAGAAAATGTAAAAGTTGATATTTTATCAAAAAAGTATTCATATGTTAAATTAAATAAAGTGAGAAATATTTAACTTCAGAACATATACATTTCCAACACCAAATTGTCAATTTTATACAAAAAAGTTAATTTTTAATTATTTGCATTTTTATCATCGTAATATTGAATTAAAATAAAAAATAAATCTTCTCAAAAAATGAAATACTTAAATTTTCAGTTGAAGAAATAAATTTTTCACAAAAAAATAAGGACCAATTCTTAACATGAAAACAATTTTTAACAAAATAGTTGAATTTAACAATAAAAGAAATTTCGAATTCAAGTGATAAATACGCAATCTAAGAAATTAATTGTTAAAATTTAGTTCAACTTTCGACAAAATAGTTATATTTTTTACCAAATGGTTTAATTTTTTAGAAGAAAATGCGAATTTCCTACAAAACAGATGAATTTTCAAACCCACGATATGTCTTCTTCATAAAAAATTTAATGCTCAACATAGACAGGTTAATTTTCAAATAGACAGTTGAATTTGTAATAACCCAAAAATGTCATTTCTATAGAAAGAAAGAAATTTCCAAACTGAAAGTACAAATGCTGAAGAAAAATAATTGAATTTCAAACAAAAATAAATTGTTTGTTTGAATATTTATTCTTGTGGTAAATTCAGCTTTTTGGTTTATAATTCGTCTTCTCTCTAAATTAATTTTTTAAACTAAAAATTGAACTCGTCGATCTTTGAATAAAAATCTGTTTTAATAAAAAGTTGAACTATTTAGTTGAAAGATAGTGTATTTTTTTTAAATTTCCACTTTTCAATGGAAAGTTAATCTTCTTGGTTAAAAATTTTAATTTTTTAATTGGAAATTCAAGAGTTTACTTGAAAGTTTACCTGCTTTGTTAATAATTATTATTTTTCGCTCAAAATATAAAATTCTATTTGACAATTTATCTCTGCTTGATATTTAAATTATTTTGTTTACGATTCGTATTTTTCGTTGAATTAAACTGTTTTAATTTTATACATTTTTTGGGTTGAAATATAAAATATTCCTTTTTTTTTGTTAAAGCATTAAATTTTTTAGTTAAACATTGACTTTTTCAATGGAAAATTTATTTCCTTAGTTGAAGGGTCATCTCCTGGATTAAAAATTGCACTATTTGGTTGAAAACATTGTTTTTTAAGTTGAAACTTAATTCTTTTAACTGAAAATCGAACTATTCCATTTTTGGTGAAAGATTGATCTCTTTTAGTTGAAAATTCAACATGTTAATTGAAGTTCCGTTTATTTTGTTTAAAATCGTCTTTTTCGAATTTAAATGCTTTTATTCAATTTCTTTGTAGGTTCAAATTTAAACTATAAATTTTTCATCGAGGATTGATATGCTATTTTGTTAAAGATTCATTGCTTCAGTTGAAAATGTATCTCAATGGTTAAAGATTTAACTTTTGTGTTTATTAATCGGTTTGTCATTGAAAATTAATTTTTTTTTAAATTACAATTACACCACTCAATTTTCCGTAAAATCTTTTTTTATTAACTGCCAATTCAAATATTCCAATTTTGATTGAGTATGTACCTTTTTTATCTGAAAATTGAAAGATTTTGTTACGAATTCATATTTTCTGGTTATATTTAACTGTTTTTAGTTTTTAACATTTCTAGTTGAAATATCAACTATGTCATTTTCCGTTGAAAATTCAACTTTTTGGTTAAAAATTTAAGATTTTACTTGCAAATTAATTATTTTTATTGAAAATTGAACTATTTTCTTAAAAATTGTTTTTTTTTAGATGAAAATTTATTGTTTTTACTAAATATTCAACTATTGCATTTTTGTTTAAATATTAATATTTTTTAGTTAAAAAGTTAACATGGTCAACTAAAAATCCATGTTTGTTCAAAATTCGTATTTCTTTGGATAACCCTAAACTCTTTTGATCTAAAACTGAAATACTTTTCTGTTGTAATATACACTGCAACATTTTTCGTTTAAGAATTCATCGTGTGTGGTTCAAGGTTCAGTTTAATGGAAAATTATCTTTTTAATTTAAATTTTTTGTTCTTGAAAATTAATATTTCAAATTAAAAATTTAACTATTCCGTTTATGTTTGAAAATCGAACTGTTTTAATTAAAAATGTAACTAGTTCATTGAAAATTTGTGTTTTTCGTTGAATTCGACTCTATATATTCAAAATTTTTTTGTTTGAAATGTCAAGTATGACATTTTACATTGATAATTCAGATTTTTTGCTTGAAGAATCATCGATTCCGAATCAAACTCATCATCATAGTTCAAAGTTTATTTATATGCTTGAAGATTCAATCATTTGTTGATAATTTATTTTTGTCTGAAATTAAACTTAAACTGTTTCGAAAAAAATCGACTTTTATGATTGAATTTAATTGTTTTTTTATTTTAAATCTTTGTTTATTAAACTATCAACTACTACATTTTTTGTTAAGAATTTATCATGTGTATCTGCATGAAAAAATAGACAGAAATGTTCGAAGTGCTGCTCAATCAAATAGATTCATTCAATTTGTTTCAGGGATCCTAACAAAGCTAGTCCTATGGGCTGGGCGGATAACAACACATCAACGAGTCCACCCTTCTGGGATTCGTATGACGCCATAAACCAACTTTACCTCGAGGCTGGTCGAACAACAGAGATCCGCTCACACTACAGAGGACACAAGATGAGTCTCTGGTTAAATCTTCTCCCGCAATTACATCGTCCTGGGTACGAGGTTAGCATGCGGCACCATCATCTTATGGAGAGTGCGAGTTTATACGAGGGAGCTGTGCGAACCCAGACCATGGTACTGCCAATTCCAGCCCCGCCAATTCCAGTTCCATCGCCAACTGAGCCATCAATGCCTGTCACTGTCTCCACAACCGAGTGCACACCAAACACAACAACCATGCTTCCAACAACCATCAAAAGCCAGCCATCAAATCTCGGAGTTGGTCCCAATAATCTCCTCCGGAAACTAGCATCAAGTCACTATCAAAGTTACACCACAGCCCTGACAGTCACCATCGCTGTTGGAGTCTTCCTTTTGCTTCTGAATATCCTTATCTTCGCAGGGATCTATCATCAACGTGACAGAAGTTTATCTTCTTCAGGGTTGAGTGGATTTGGAGATAAGAAGAAAGAAGAACTTCTGGAAGCTGGCTGTTCTGGAATCGAAACCTCGAGCAAGAGAAGGCTTTCTACCTTTGCTCTGAGTGACTCACCGTCTTCGAGTCCAACACTTCATAAAACAAAACTTGTTGACGAGCTGGAGATGCAGTTGCAGGAGTTTCAGTGTTCACCACCTCCTGGGGGGAAGAGGATCGTTGATCCTCCGATGTACAACAGAAATATTTGTGCTCGGAGATCGAGAACACCATCACCCTGTGTGGATGCTACTGTTGCTAGAGACGATGATGATGATATTGATATTGATGATGGTCTTCCAGAACCTCCGCCCCCACCAAAAGCTCCAGCTCCCAACATTCTGGCTTGTCCTGGAATCCTGAGACAACCAGGAACGCCTGGAAGTGCCAAGAAACGAGTCCAAATTCAAGAAATATCGGTTTGAATCTGGCGATATGAGTCAAGATAACAATCTCGCCCGTAGGCTAGCCTCGATTAGGTGGGTATGCAGATAAAAAGAAAGGAGAAGTTCTGGTAGCT
This sequence comes from Belonocnema kinseyi, assembly GCF_010883055.1. Lineage (NCBI taxonomy): Eukaryota > Metazoa > Arthropoda > Insecta > Hymenoptera > Cynipidae > Belonocnema > Belonocnema kinseyi. The sequence goes on along the minus strand of NC_046658.1, from coordinate 134,479,372 downwards.
GGCTTTAAGCGACTTACTATCGTCAAGTCCAACACCTCATGAAACAAACCTTGTTAATCAGCTGAAGATGCAGTTGCAGACGTTTCATTACTTACCACCTCTGGGATGAAACAGAATCATTGATATACTGATTAACAACGGAAATATTTTTGGGTAGAGATTCAGAAAACATTTCGACCTCAGTTTGGGAATTCTAAGACAACCAGGAATTCCTGGATGTGACAAGACACATGTCCAAATTCAGGAAATATCGATGTGAAATGTTGATAAGATAGTGATACGGATTTAGAAGCTATGCTTCTAAAAAACTTTCGAAAGTTCGTGTTCGTTACTAGAAGTTATTTTAAAAGAAATTTAAATGAGAATGTGCCAGTTATTTACAATCAATCTCTTGATTGACAGAGTTGGTGCTGAGAAATTAGATATAAAGGAGACACATGGAATTTATTATGCGAATGCAACATGGGATTGATGTGACCTCAAAAAGAGAATAGCCATTTGCGGCTCTGATAGCAGTTATCTCAGCATCAAGCTGAATTACTCGAGGAATTGGGCATGTCGACTACTGGTTTCAATTGCAAGAAGAAAGTTGCGTGATGTGCAGAATCCTATACCACAGAAAGTGAAATGGAAGTTGTGTGTTGTGCCGAAATAGATCATAATAATTTTGTGGATAATTGTTGTGAAGTGAAAGGAGTGCGCGGGTCCATCCTAATATATTTTTTTCAAGGGATGCTTACAAGTCTCAAGCGAATGAGCTCCTACATATAAAACATTGAAAGTTATTTCCCTAGGATTGTATAAGAAAATTGACTCATGTCAAGAGAATGCTAATTCATCAAGAGAGATCCTAATAAACTTTAAGACTGAGTTTAGCTTTGTCAAAATACGTAATAATAGTTGATACGTGAAATAAACGCACAAGGCATCCAAATTGTAAATAGAAAGGATAGCTTCTATCTGGAAACCCTTAATTGTAAGCATCCCTAATGTGTAAAAAACACCCATGCTAGGGGCCATCCTAAACTAGGTTAACTAGAAAGAAAGACGCTCGTGTCATTTCATCAAGTGTCGTTTCAGCAAGTTTCTGTACATCATTGTTTGTATTATGAACTGTACGGAGAGAAGGTTGTGGCTAGGAAAGTGTTACGTCCACGTTATAATTGAGAAACCGATCCTCAAACAAGTCTAAAGTTAGCTTCATGTTGGTAGACATTTTTGTGCTTTTTGGGTTATTGTTGTCTGTTACTTTGTTTGATGATTCGGAAAGGTGTCGTGTATCGAAATAGGAGCGAAGAAGGAATTGGGCAAATGGTCACTGTATGGTGGATCAACTCCAAAACAAATTTAAGAATGACCCAGTTACCATTTTACATATATACATATACGAGTTACACGTTTAGAATAAGCATATACAGATACAGATACACGTATATCTACGTGACTGCGTTCGCACGTGCACTCATAAAAACGAGTCTATCAATGTTTCGAATGTTGGAGTTTGTTTAATAAAGACGTAAACCATTTAAATAATGCTTTTTATTGTTTAGCCTGAATTTCCTTCAGAATAAGAAAAAAAATTTCATTGAGATCCCATTGGAATGACGGATGAAGGCCCTGGGTGTGAGACAATTTAGTTAGTAAAAAAACAACTTTTTTTGAAAAAGTAAATAAAATTAAACTTAAGTACTGATTTTTTCCATACCTAGTGCATTAAAAAGTCTTCATTCGGTATCCCAGTGGGGCTTTTTCTCTCGAGCTTTCACAGTGTTCTAATTTCTTTCTTTAATTTGTTTCTTAACATTTTTCTTATTTTAAATTTTTCATTTTATTTACAGAATATTATTTTATTTCAGTAGAAAATTTAGAAAACTTATATCTGTAACGCCTCTCCTCACATTGTAAAGGTAAGTTCTTTAGGAATAAATCTTGGCAAAGTTAGTATTAGCTTCAGGGATCTAGAAAGTATTCTAAAAGATTCCAAGATATTTAGGAGAATTTTCATCTGTTATCAGATGATTTCGAAATTTTCAGATATTTCAAATTTCAAGTTAATTCGCGGAATTTCAAAGAATTCCAAGGGATTTGTACGGATTTCGCAAGAACTATGGGATTTTATAGGGTATCCAAGGATTTTGAGGATTGGAAAATTTCCAATGGATCTGAAACGATTTGAAATCTTCTAGATTATTTAAAAAGATTTCAAGAAATTTAAAAATTTTCAAGGGATTTCTTCGAATTGCATTCGATTTTCAGAGCTCCCGAGAAATTTAAATATTTTAACATTTTCGGAGGCAATTAAAAAAATATTGAGGGTTTCAAGATGTTGTACGGGATTTCATCAGATTTTTAGAGACTCCACAGCGTTGAAGCAATTTTACAAATTCCAAAGGATTTGAAAAAAATGTAGTGTATTTTATAAGATTCCGAAGAATTTTATGAGATTTATCCAACAAATTCCGTGTTATTATAAAAATTCCAAATGATTTTGAAGGATTTCAAGAAGTTTTGAAAGAGTACACGAAATTTCAACTGAGTGAAAAAATTGGAAAATTCTCAGCAATTTCAGAGGATTTCAATTAATTTCAAGAATTTTCCTAATATTTTAGTGGATTACAGTAGATTCCAAAGGGATTTATAAGATTTTATGAGATTTCAGAAGGTTTCAAGGATTGAATTATTTTTTACAGATTTTACCAATTTTAAAAATCAAGGTAGAAGTTTACTCAATTTTTGTGGAATAACGTGCGATTTGAGAGAGTTTAGGGTATTATAAAAGATTCCGAGGAAATATAGAGAATAAAAAACATTTTGAGGGGTTTTAAAAAATGATGCAGAATTTGTCAATTCTTTGTAATTCATGTGAAATCATTGTGATCATTGAAATCATTATGCACTCTTTAAAATTCACTTGAAGTCTTTGTGAAATAATTTATGTCTGGAATCTTCGTGATATCACCAGGAAATCATTGAAATCTTTGTGAAATATTTGGAAAATTATTGCATTCTTTACGAAATCTTCATGAAATCTTTTGAACTCATTTTAAATCTTTGGGAAACCTGTTAAATCCTTCTAAAATCATTGAAATGTTCAGAAAATAATTGAACTCTTTTTAAAATCACTCTAAATTCCTTAAGAATGTTTGCAAATTATTTGAATTATTTTTGAAATACTCAGTTATATTTGTGAAATTATTAAAATCTTGTTAAAATCTTTCAAATTTTTCAAAATCTTTAAATCTGTGAGAAATCTTTAGAAAATCAGTGGATGCTTTATGAAATATTTGTGAAATCTTTTAAATTTATTTGAAATCTTTGCGAACATGTGAAATCATCGGGATATGATTAAAACCTTTGTAGAATATTTCAATATTTGGGAAATCGTTGAAATGTGTGCGAAATATTTAAAATCTTTGGCAAATATTAAAAGTATTTGTGAAATCATTGTGAAATCATTGTGAAATCATTGGAAATACTCTAAGAATCTTTTCAAAATATTTAAAAAATTTAAAAACACAACTTCAAAACTTTTAAAAGAATTTTGAAAGGTTTCAAGTGAATAAACATATTTTCCTAAATATCCGAGAAAAATTCAAAAGATTTTAAGGCAATTTTTTAATAGTTTGAAAAATTTTTCCAACTGTGAAAAAAAGTCTGGTCAGCTGAAACTATTTTCAAGTATTTAGGAAGTTTTGAATAGACTTAGAACATTTAAAAATTTGGAAACATTTCTGAAAATTCATAAAATATTTTTTCATTTCTTCCAAACTTCTGAAAGATGTAAATATCTTTTAAGAAATCTAAAATTTTCACGAATATTCCTTGACATCCCGTAAAATAAAATAATTTATTTTTAATCTTTTAGCTTCTTTTTTGACACATTAAAAAAATTCGAAAAAATTCTGATTTTCTCAAAAATCTTATAAAATTCAAAATTATATAAGTTTCAAAAGCCTGGGTCTTAGTGAAATCATTGTGAATATTTTAAGAATATTTGCAAAATATTTAAAATACCTTTGAATCATTCGATAATATTTGTAAAATTATTGAAATCTTTTTAAACTTTCGAAATCTTGTAAATCTTTGCAAAATCCCTAGAAAATTATTGACATATTTGTGAAATCTTGTAGGAAACCTTTTTAATTTATTTGAAATCTTTGCAAAACCTGTGAAATCATTGAGAAATTATTGATATCTTTGTCAAATATTCGAATATTTGGGAAATCATTGAAATCTGTGCGCAATCTTTGAAATCTTTGGAAACTAATTAAAATCTTTGTGAAATCATTATTTAAATCGTAATGCTATCCTTGAAGTCTTGGTGAAATCTTAAACAATATGAATTAAGTACCTGCATTTATTATTTATGATTCATGTTTGATTTTTTTTCATAGCTATCAATTTGATTTCACAATTCATAGAAAATTAATGGAACTTGCTTGCATCAAATGCTCTTATATCCAGAAATAAATGTTTAAATTCAGTAGAATTTTTCTTTGGATTAAAATTTTTTAATTTTATCATAAAAACACCAAATAAATAGATGTAAAGCTGTAGGCTCTCTACCATCATCAGAAGTAGCTGATATTGTGAAGACAGCTCTTGAAATTTACTATTTATTTCCACTCATTTTTAATTAACGTTTTTATAAAAAGTATGATTATGGTTTATCATGACCATATCTTTACAAAAACTACAAGAAATGTCAGATAGTTTTAACAGTTATGATTTAAATGTAAAATTCACAAATGAAAAAGAAGTAAACTCCACACTTCGTTTTTTTTTTAGATATTTAGATCACCAACACAGATTTAATTATTTAATTATTTTTAAAATTATATTAGGCTAATTAATTTTAATTTTCTTTAAAATTCAGATCACAGAACATCATATTATGTCAACAAATTATGGCAAGGAATGGTTGCCCACTCAAGGGAGTGCGTGCTACAAAAAAAATCAGGGCACTATATAGTATATAGTGTACGACATTTAAAAAATCTCACCTGTCGTAATAGCCATTTTTAATGACAAAGAAAATATTAATTGCTAGAATTTGTAAACTTTGACAAACTTTTAAGGATATGAGAAATATTAAACTACGGGACCAAATAACATTTTTTTATTATTTAGTTTCGATTTCAATATGATTAATATTATACTTCGATGATTTCAAAATATATTTAAAAAGAATGTGAAAAATCCTAAGACAAAGTTTTTGTTTTCAGGATTAAAAAAAAATTCAAGGAAAACTCGCAATTATTTAGAGAGATGTTTCAAAGTATTCAAAGTGTTGGAAATATTAAAAAAACAATTCAAAAATAAAAAAGATTTGAAAAAATTGAAAACTAAATGAAGATTCTTAAAGATTTTGAAATAAAGTTTTGAACCTTTTCAAGGATCTTAAAAGGTTTGAGATAATATAATTTCTTCCTTGATATTCAAGGAAAAATTTAATATATGTTAAAAAATTCAAAAAGATTTTTAAAATTGCCAAAAAAGAAACTGGAAGAAGAACTGTGCTAGGTACAAACAAAGATAACCAGGGAAAGTTTGTTATACGAAAAAAATCTATAATTTTCCTAATATTCATTTTTCTTATATTTATTTTTCTTCCAAAAGAGATGGAAAACTTTGTTTCTAATCATTTTTTATGAGGCTTGTAGCTTTTGTTTTAAACGCAAAAGAATACATTAAAAATAAAAAATTCTACAAGAAAGACTCAGTATACGCAAAAAATGAATAGGCAAAATTTCTCCAAGAAAAAAAATCGAAAACTAGTTTATGAATATTTTTTTAATAAGACGTGTTTTGTTTTAATCGAAAAAAATAACATTACAAATAAACAAATTAAGTCTTTTGTAAAAGAATACAACATATAATTAATTTTTCAATAAAAATATTGTTCGCCTTACTTAAATCTGGAAATTCGCTTTTGATTGAATTAAAAAAAGAGATTCACAAAAGAGAATTCACATTTGCTAAACATTTATGTTGAAAATCCAAGTATTATATTTTCCGTTAAATCTGTTGATCTGAAATTTTCAAAATCTTTTTGAGATTCCTAAAAATTCCTAAAAAGTTATATTAATTTGACATTCAAAATAATAAAATAATTTTTTTAAATAAATAATTATTCCAAATTTTGATAATCTATAAAAATTGCTTTTCCCCTTATATCTAAAAACTATTAAGAAATCTCGTTCCAGTTGTTGTTGAAAATCTGAGTACGTTTTTATTATCTAAAGGTTTTTATGTCTCAAATTCAAAATTTTAAATTGAAATCTACAAATAATCCCTTTTAATAAAGAAATCATAGCAACCAATTTCCTTCAACAATTTTAGGTTACTTTAGTGTTTTAAATTAATAATTTATATTGAAAGAGAAAAACCATTGAAATATGAGCGATATTAAAAATCGTCGAACAATTTTGGATTGAGTTAGTGTTTTGTTTTATAATGATTTTAGTTTATATTAGGGTTATAGTTACAGTTTCAAGTTAAATTTACCATTTTTTACAGGAAACGGTTATTCTTAACAAAAATTATTAGGCTTCGAAAAAAATCTACAATGCTAATCATTTTTTTGTTTTGTCAGTGTTTTTGTCATAAAGTAGAGTTATTTAAAAAAAAACATTCACAGATTTCAAAAAAATATTTATAATTCTTCCACAAATTTGTGCCATATGTGATTAAATACAATGATTTTTGTTTTTAATCAGTGAGTCAGATTTTAATTTTTTAAAAATAATCATTATTATTCAAAGAAGATTTCGAATCTGTTTACATTTTTCGATTACGATCATGTTTTTTGTCGAAAATTATTGCTATTTTGATAAAATCCTACTTTGGGTAGTGTTGGTGTTTTTCACCTACAATTTGTATTTTAAATAATTTCATTTAAGCTTGAGAAATTTTAGATAGTTTTACCGTCTTTTGTGTAAAATTTACCTTTTTATTGAAAAAATCATTAGATTTTAAAGGATGTTAATAATTTTTTAACAAATTTAAGGTAACGTTGACGCTTTACGTTTATAATTGGGATTTTCAAACAAAAAGTATTAACATTTAATTCGGATTAAAAAACTGTGAACAATTTTGGATTATGTTAGTGTTTTGTTTATCCTAAATTGGTATTTTTCATAAAAAAAAGGAAATTGATTTAAACGTGTACTGTGTACAAATTTAGATTAACCTAGTAGAAAGCACTCTAAATATCGATATGGATTTTAAAAAGGATTTACTATTTTATAAAATTTTAAGGTTATGTTAACATACTTCACCAGAAATTTTTTGTTTTCTTAGTCCTTTATAACAGTTTTTAATACTTTTGAGAGACCATAATTGAATTTTCGAAAAAATAAATTTTTTTAAGCATTTTTAGGTAATGGGATAAGGGGAAGCGAGAACAAATAAGAACAGGGAAATTGAAGGAGATTATAGCTTTAAAGACGGGGAAAATGAGAATTAGGGGAATTAATAGGAAGTTAGGGATGGAGAGTGAGGAAAATTGGGAAAGGTAAATCAGGGGAAATAAGGGAATGGAAGAAATGTAAGTGATGAGAAATAAGGGGTAGAGTAGAAGAAGTCAGGGGAAACTAGGGGATGTAGGAAAAGTTGGGGAAATAGTTGAAAATGAGGGAGAGGGAGATGAGGACTGTAAATTAAAGGGAGGGAAAGTATGTGAGATTTTTTTCTTGTAATTTGTATTTGGCTGTTTGAAATTAATAGTCCTTTCTTTCTATATAATACTGATTCTTTTCAGGAAGTAACATTTCCTTTTCTTCCTCCTTGAATCAGTCGCAGAGAAAATCTTCGGCGGGAGTGATGTTTTAGGGTAATGGAAATTCCTGTGCTGTCAGCGAGAACGTTTTCCATCTCAGCAGTTTCAAGAATTGAGTACTGACCCTCTCCAAATTTACTGACCCTCTTAAATTTCTTTTCTTTTATCACTTATGAAACCCGATGTGAAAACCAATCATTTTCCGGAATATGGATACTCAATTTTCTTTCTTATACTAGATACTTTAAAAATTCCTTCTATGAAAATATTTGATAAGTTCATCCAGAAATTGGGTTCTGTACTCAAACTTTTCTGAATAATAGGGATGTGCCATGCAATGAGGTAAAACAATATTTCGGGTTTTTAAGAATTTCTTATTATCGAAGAAAAAAGTTTTTTTTTTCTTTCCTAATGAAACCTGAATATGTCTCCCGCTCGCCGCATTTTTCACCAAACGCATGGATTGGCTATATCTTTGTGACGGCATTCTTCGCGAGCAAATTCAAACTACCTAATTTATGAAAATCAAAAAAGAAAGAAAAAATGATTTCTAAACATTCATTTCAATTAATAAATGTCTCGAAACAGCTTTTATTAATTATTATCAAATAATAATTAATAATAATTACGCAGAGAAGAATCGAAATATTCTAACCGGATAGCTCGAAATGTCCTTTTCTACTTGAACCGTATATCTAGTTGATTTTCCATGTAGATTTTACATAATACGTAACGTTAAAAAAGGAGAAAGATTTTTTAATTTTAAATTAAAAAATTTTTAATTTAAATTTTAAAATTTTAAGATTCCAAAATTTGTAAAAAAACATACGGAAGAATTTAAGACAATTCTTATAATTTTTCAGAATTGAAAGAAATTTTTGGTAAACTTAGATTTATAGAGTGTCAAGGAAATAGAAAGAAAAATTCATAAGATTCTTGGAAAAATTTTTAAAGCTGTTTTTTCTAAAAGCAAATTCAAAAAGATTACAAGACATTTTTAACTATAGCCTAATATTTTGAAAAAGAGTGTAAAAGATTTTAAAGCCAAGTTTTGCCTTGATACATAATCTTAGAACAAATTTAATAAAGTTCTTCTAATAAACTTCTTTTTGCTGGGAATTTAACTTTTTTAAATTGAAAATTCGTATTTTTTGGTGAAATTCAACTAATTTTGATTGTAAAATAATTCATTTTTTAAAATTCATCTTTATAGCTGAATGTTAAACAAACATTATTGAATTCTTTTTTTTTGTAAAAAGTTAGTCTTTCTGGATGAAAATTCATCTTCATAATTGCAAGTCTAAATAAACAGTTAACAGTTGCGCTTTTTTGTTAAAAAACCATGTTTTGGTTGATGTTTTATAATTTTCGTTTAAATTATTCTGTTTTTATTATGGACTTGAGTATTTAAAAAAAATTTGCAAGATTAATTTTTTCACCGAAAATTTCAAACTATTCTAGTAAAAGATCCATGATTTGATTAAGAAATTTAATTTCTTTTGTTAAAAATGTAACTCTTCGGCTAAAAATCGATCTTTTTAAATATAATTTAAACTATTTTGTTCAAATTTCGTTCGTTTTGTTAAGATTTCTTATTTAATCGGAATATTCTTAGCTGGAACTTTTAACTATTCATTTGAAGATTTTTCATTTGAATATGAAATTTTATTTGGTAAATTTAAAACTTAACTTTATCTTTAAAAATCTGTGTGCTTTTAAGTTAAAATTTAATTTTTTCAACTAAATTAAACTATTAACTATCATTAGCAGTCATATATAATATTTATTATTTCAAAGACTCTGATATTCTGATAATTATTTTCATCTGAAAATAGAAATTTAGATAATAGTATAATAGTGTAATAGTATAATAACATGTAAAATAGTCGGGTATGCGTGTCAAGATAAAGCAGATTTAAAAAAGGCGATGTAATGTTTAAGAGATTTAAGAAAAGGAAATCTGCCTATCGCTGAAGTATAATAATAATTAGTTTCAACACGCAATCGTATTAAAGTTACGACTTGCGACGTCCTATTTACATTAGCACGGTAATTTTAAATTACTTCACCTTTATTAAATTTTCTTCTTAGTTTTTTTATTCCTGGATGCTAATTTACATTTTTTTAATAAGTTTATATGTATAGAAAAAGCTCAATTTTCTAAATAACGCTTTGCTATTCTGGTCTATTTTAGCTCACTCCATTCCTTTTCTAAATACTTTGGTACTCTTTCCTTTTTTATCATCTAATTCAATTTATTGTATTTTTATTCCTCAATCACCACTCAGCTTTTAATTTATAGTCTTTCACCGCCTCGTTTCTTTGATTCTTCATAAACTAGTCCAGTCTCTTCTCTTATAACATTAACTTTTAAGAACTCCCTTCTTTCTTCATCTAATCTCACAAATTGTATTTCCCTCCTTTTCCAACACTTTTTGGCTAATACTTCGCCCTCTCCCTCCTTTAGCTTTATCTCAAACTTTGGTGCGCTTTTTGCTGCTCTATTAATTAATTATTCTCTTTACATTACTTTCTTTACACTTCCAAGCTTCTCTGCTACATCACCTAATACTGGCTATAACAGCTTATAAAATATCCACATAGTCCTTTTAACATTTTGTATTAGCCTTCTCCTAACATTCCATATATCCTTCATGTCCCTTTCACTTGTTTTCCTTTGTCTTTTATGATCTTTCATCTTAAACCCTTACTTTTTCTCCCTTGACTCACTCCAATGATTCAAATTTCTCCTTTAAGTGCATTAACATTTTGATCATTCCCGCATTCTTCCTTTGAATCCTTTCGTTTACGAAATGACTCAGAATATATATGTTTTCTATTGCCTCCATACCTTCCCTAAACCTCTTTTGATTTTGTCGATTCATCTTCTTTTTCTCATCATTTTCTTTAACATCTTCTATAACACAATCATGATATAAAATATTGACATTAGTGTCATTATCATGCACTTTCTAACCTCCTCCTCTTTGGCTTTCTTCACTAAGGTTAGTAGTACCCCCTTTTCCATAACTCTGGTCAGCCCTCTTTTCTCCATACTATATTGCGCATGTCGAATTTCCTTTCCTTCAGTTCTTTCCTTCATACTTCGAGCCTTCATTTGAAATCTTATCCCTACCAGGTGCCTTTCCATTTTTTATTACTCCTAACACCTTTACTATTTCTTCCCTTCTTACTTCCTCTTGCTCTTTCCTTCTCCTGCCATCTTTTCCTTTTTACTTAACTTCTCTTCATACCTCACTTAGCAAATCCATGAAGTATTTTTACGTTCTACCATCTGAGTATCCTGGTTTACTTTTTTTCTGAATTTGATCTCTCTATTTACTTTCTTCAAAACCTCTTCATCCATCCTAGCATTCACTATCCCTACTTTAACCCTTTTGTTTTACTCCTCTTTTTTTAGCACACAAGTAATTAAATTTCCTCTTTTTTTCTTCAATATCTTTTATCGCTACTTTTTCCTTTTTGACATTTTCCTAATTGCTTTCACACTTTCTTTTCACCTCTTTGCGTTCCTCATGCCATCGACTTTGACAGACCATTTATTAACTTCTTTTTTGCTTGTAGAATCTAATTTTCTTTTTATTTCATCTATTAGTATTTCCATCATCTCGTTGGCATTACTCTCTCTCATTTTTATATTCTCGACCTTTTCCTGAAACTGTGTTTTATTCTTTTTAAGGCTAGTCAATTTGCATAAAATATCAATATTTGCATGTGTTCCTTTTATTAGACGTACTGTGCTACAATATTATCAACGTATTCACATTTTGAATTTCCGTTTCTGTCCATTTATTGTTTTCTGTGGACAATTCGATTCTGTTTCTATACAAATAATATGAACAAGAAGAAAAATTATATTTTTGAAAAAACGACACAAGTCAAGAAAGAAAAGTAATCGACAAAAATTGTGCACCCAAGCAAATCTAAAAATTTTCTATGAATCACTTTTTGATAGGATGCGTATTTTTGGTTTTAATTATAAAAATTACATTAAAAATAAAAATTTCAAATTTGGGAAGGAACGACAAAAGGTAAGAAAATAAATTTGTTTGTTGTAAGAACACGAGATGCAAAAAATGTCTAAAAAAATTATTGTAGATATTTATTTTTTAGATTTTCAAGCCTAAAATACAAATACAAACATTTTCTTCATACCTACCCAGTTGACACAAAATTTAGCAACGTCTTTACGACATCGTTACGATATCTGTAGGACAACTTTACGACATCCTATGTCCATTTCGTTTCGCTGTCTTTACGACATCGTAAATAAGTCGCATGATTTGACGATGTCTTTACGACGTCGTAAAGACAGTGAAACGACACGGAATTAGGATGTCGTAAAGATGTCGTAACGATGTCGTAAAGACGTCGCAAAATTTTGTGCCTACTGGGTATGATTGGTTGAGGTACATTGTCTTAGATAGAAGGATGTTCTGCAAAGAAAACATTTCTAAATAAAATTGAATGAAGACTGAAGTTATGCAACTCTTTCAAATAATTTAAAAAAATTTTAGGTGCTTATTACATTTACAGCAAGATAGTTTTTTGATATTACAATTCACAGACATCAGCCTTCAAGATAAGGGATAAATCAAGTTTATCAAAAAATATCTCGAGGGATTTTATGCTCCTTAGTCTCAAAATGATCGTGGAGTATTAAAATAATAAAATTAGAAAAAAAAGAATAGGGAAACACCTTTGATGTGAAATCAGTCAAAACACAACTCGATTTTCATAGCCTACTCGAGGAATTTTCTAGATAATTAGATGTCGAGCAGCTCCCTAACGCAATAATAACTAAGTGTGTCGTTGAAGCTAACAAAGTGAATTAGTGTTCGGTGACTCCCAGGAAGTCTCAGAATGTTTAGCATGGTGCAAAATTGACTAAATTCCCAGCAAATTACCTTCTGACCGAAATTTTTGGCTTGTCAATTAAAATAGTCATTTTAAGTAGTATAACATTAATTTGGTTCATCATGACACTGTTACATCGCGAATTCGAATTTTTAAAAATACCTTTCCTGTGACTTTTCGGGCATTAAATTTATTTATAATTGAATTTTTTAAATATTCTTCTAAGGAATCTGTATTATCATTAGAGAGGGACAGAAATTCTTAACGTCTTTTCAGACTAGATAAAGTTATGCATTAAACATTTTTTAAATTCAATTGTTTTTAAAAAAAATATCTTCTCCATTCCGCTGGCAATCGAATCACAGGAGGTCCGATTGCCGATCAGGTGCTTTACCAAGTATTTTTCCAGTTGTTAAAGTCAAATTTTTTCAAGGAATCTGTATTATCATCTGAGAATAAAAAAATTCTTAACTTTGCGCCAGACTAGATACAGCTATGAATTAAACATTTTTAGTCTGAAAATACAATCATAGGTTATTTTATTCTCTGATGATTATACAGATTCCTTAAAAAAATTTAACTTGTAACACCTGGTAAAATATTTAAAAAAGCACGCGGCCGGCAATCGGAATTCCTGTGATTCGATTCCCAGCGGTGCGAAGGAGAATATCTTTTTTGGAAAATATTAAATTTAGAAAATATGCCATGTATAGCTCTGTCTAGTCTGAAAATATGTTAGGAATTTCTATTATTGTCTGATGATAATACAGATTCCATGAAAAAATTTGAATTGTAACATCTTTCAAAATAAAGCTTGTATTTCTGAAAAAGGGTTCTTCTGTCGATCGATCTGGTAGCTTAAGGGAAAAGCACCCGAAAGATAATCGTAAGTTCTGTAGTTCGATTCCCATTAGAGATAAGCAGAAGATCTTTTTTTAGAAAAATAAAATTTAAAAAGTATTTCATTCATATATCTATCTAGTCTGAAAAGATGTTAAGCATTTCTGCAAGGGTCTAATAATAATACAGTTTCCCTCAAAAAAATTTTAATATTCATTTGTTTTTTAATATATTATTTATTTATTTCAAACATCTAAAAGCCCTAAATATCTTTTAAAATGGCTCAAATTGTCTCTAATATTCTGTAACATCCAGAAAATCCGGTAAATTTAACTTTTTTATTAAAAATTTGTATTTTTTGGTGAAGTTCAACTGTTTCTAATTTTAAAAGAATTTATTTTGGAGAAATTCAACTGCATATTTTTAAGTTAAACAAATATTATAGAAGTATAATGTTTTGTTAAAAACTCGTTTTATTTTTGAGAATTCTTCATTTTTTAGAAAAAGTTAGTCTTTTTGGATATAAATTCATTCTGTTTCCGTTATTAATGTAGATATTTTGTTAAAAAATATATTTTTTTACTGCAAGATTAATTTCTTCAACTGCAATTTTTTGACTATTCTAGATGAAGATTCATAATTTGATCGAAAAATTTATTCTCTTTGGTTATCAATTGAACTGACCAGTAGAAAATCGATTTTTTTTAAATTAAATTCTAACTATTCGGTTAATGATTTTGCCGCCTGAAAGCTAAACTTGTTTGTTGAAATTTTGTTGTTGTTTGGAGTTTCATCATTTTTACTGAAAAATATTCTGTTTTGGTTGTGGATTTTGCTGTTTTATTTAAAAATAATTTTTTTATGCAAAATTAATTTATTAACTGAAAATTATAAACTATTTTTATTAAAGATTTATGATTTAAGCGGAACATTCAATACCTTTTGTGGAAACATTTAAATGTTCGGTTGGAAATTGATCTTTCTTTAGTCCAATATGAACTATTTGATTAAGAAATTCGTCTATTTCATTAAAACTTCTTTTTTTTTGTACACAATTAATCTGCTCAGTTCAAAATGCATCTTTTTAGTTGAAAATTTAACCTCTTAGTTAAAAGTTAAAATTATTTGTTCAAAATTAATTTTTTAGTTGATTATCATTTTGCTTCAAAGTTAATCTTTTCTAGTTGAAAAGTAACTTTTCTGCTCAAAGTCAAATTTCTTTAAGGAATTTGTATTATCATGAGAAAATAAAAGAAATTCCTAAAGTCTTTTCAGACTAGATAGAGCTATAAATGAAACATTTTTAGTCTGAAGAGACGTTAAAAATCTCTTTTTTTCTCTGATAATACAGATGCTTTGAAAAAATTGAATTTGTAACACCTGGCAAAATATTTGGAAAAGCAACCGACCTGCAATCGGAACTTCTGTGATTCGATTCCCAGCGGAGCGGAGATCTTATTTCAGAAAAAAATTGAATATTAAAAATATTTCATTCATAGCTTGAAAAAAGTTGACTTGTAACAATTAGCAAAATGACGCCTTTATTTCTGAAAAAAGTTTCTTCTTTCGATCTCTCTAGTAGCTTGAGGGAAAAGCATTAGGCTGAAAGAATGTTAAAAATTTCTGTTCTTATCTGATGGTAATACAGATTCCTTGAAAAAATTTGAAAATTTATTTGTTTCGTTTCAAATTATTATTCTGTTTTGGTTAAGCATTTACATATTTCGTTAAAAATTTTTTTTTGCAAGGTTAATTTTATAATGAAAAATTCTAAACTATTTTAGTTACAAATTCATGATTTGATCGAAAAATTCAATCTTCAGACTGGATAGAGCTATGGAATAAACTTTTTTCGTCTGAAAAGACGTGAAGGATTTCTTTTATTCTCTGATGATAATACAGATTGCTCTCAAAATTTTGTCTTGTAACACCGGGCAAAATACTTGCAAAATCACCCGACCGGCAGACGGAACTTCTGTGATTCGATTCGCGGCAGAGCGAAGGACATTTTTTTCGGAAAAAATTTAATTTAAGAAATAATTATAATTCATAGCACTACCTAGCCTGAAAAGAAATAAAAATTTCTGTTATTATCTGATGATAATACAGATTCCTTGAAAAAATTCGAATTGTAACACCTGGTAAAATAATGGTTGTATTTCTGTAAAAGGATTCTTCTTTTAATCTCTCAAGTAGCTTAAGGGGAAAACAGCTGACTGGAAATCGAAAGTTGTTTGGTTCGATTCTCAACGGAGTGAAGGAAAACATATTTTTTCGGACGTAATTTGATTTTCATAGTATTGTCAATGTAAATATCCGTTTTGAGACTAAAATACTTTATTTAAAGGAATTGTAATGTTCCTCTTCTTGCAACGATTCATTAGGATATTTAAGTAATTTAATGATTTAGAAAAATAATTTTTACTAAAGGAATTGTTTTTCACATATTAAAAATTTTATTTTTTTAAAAAAATATATACAATCTAGTTGAAGAGCAATTATCGGGTGCTAGATCTTTATTATTTAAGGACACAGTTATCGGTTCTTTGTTACTTGTTTCTCGTTTACTGATAGAAGTTATTGCTCTTGCAGCCATATATCTTTAACTGTAACTGCTTCTTCTGCTTTCGAGTTTTACGACTGCAGAAAACTTTTTGCTGAAACGACCAAAAGTTTTCTAAAATCCGTTATCATTTCCTTTCTTTTTTCGATGTTACCTTTTTAAACTAGAACTCACTGAGAATTGAATTTACAGTATAAAAATGTATGAAATCAAATTCAGAATGCATTAAAATTTTTATTTAACGTTCAATATTTGAATTTAAGTACAAAATTCTTCGAAATTGCAAAGATCAAGGACCTAACGATCAAATTTGGATAACCCACTTTTGAAAGTGTGAATTAAAAATGTTAGAAAGCCAAATATAGAAAAAGAAAAAAAGGAGGAATTTAATTTGATACTTGCTGACTTCCTATAATCTCAAAATACAATATAAAAATAATTGCGAATTACAAAAAATTATATCTATAATGATTTCTTGTCATGTTTTTATATTTTTTGTAGCGACAAATTTTATAAACAGAAACATTATTTATAATAATTTGTCCATTCACTTGTTTAAATTTTCTAACTGTCAGTTTACTAGTTTATTATAGCATAAGTCAGTTTCGGCATCATGTTTGACTTTTAGTATGTAAAATGAAGCTACTCCGCATGTATGAAAATGCTTTATAATTGATTTTCAAGTTATTTCTTTTGTACATTAGTTCTTAAAAAGCAGAAGACAAATTACTTATTTGCGCAAAAATGTAAGTACTTTAATTTCTGGTCAATTTTTCTTGCATAGTTCTGAATTTTAAAAACATAACATTATTTTCTAATGTAAAATTTAAAGTACGTGTTTTGATAATATTCTATAATTATCGTACCGATTAGTGGAATTTTCAATTAATACAGATTTTTAAACAAAAAATAAAATAGTTCAATTTTCAACCCAAACAATGAGTTTTCAAAGAAGAAGATTAACTTTCTACTAAAAAGGCCAATTTTCAACAATAGACATAAATTTCCAACTAAATATTTAAAGTTCTAACTACAGAAGAAAAATTGTCTACTAAAAAAACACGAATTCATAACAAAAGAAGTGAATTTTCAACTGAAAACAATGCCGACTAATTTTCAACTAAGGCAATAAATCTTCAACCGAAAATATTACCTCTCAATAAAGTAGTATGACTTTAAATAAAAAAATTAATATTTTCAATGAAAAATAAAATAGTTTATATTCTATACGACACAAAATTTAAAATTAGATAAACAAAAAAGACTAATCTTAAATGAAATACTTAATCTTTAAGTCCAAAAATTAAATTTCTACAAAGAAAGCAAATTTTTAATTGAAAAGAAATTTTTTACTAAGGATTAAATTTTTTAATTTTTAGTTTAAAAATTAATATTGAACCAAAAAGGAGATTTGAAAACATACCTAAATTATAAACAAGAAAAGATGTACTTTAAAACATGAAGATTAATTTTGTGGCAATAAGTCAAGTTTTTAACTAAAAATTTAACTGTTAATAAACAAAAAACTATTTTTATTAAATTAATCAAATTTTTAATCGACAAAATGCATTTTTAACTTTAAGAAATTAATTTGCATGAATCAATTTGAAAAAAAGAAAACGGATTTCCTAAAAAAAAGTCAATTTAAAAAAAAAACATAATTAAATTATCTACTACAAAAATAAATTTTGAAGAAAATAAAATTGACAAACGGTTAAATTTTTAACATAAAAATGATTCCCCAACCAGAAGTATTAATTTTCAATGAAAAGAGATGAATTTTCAAAAAAATACATAACTAGCAGAACATGGCAGAATTATATTTTCCATTAAAAGAGTGTTTCCTTTTAATTATTCGATTCTTCATTTTTTTCAATTTACAAAAATTTCATGCTTAAATCATTGTTTAGTCGTTTTATTGTGGATAATCATATACGACGATTAAAAAGTGAGAGGAAAATTGATATGAATAAAAGGATTCCAAGAAAAGAAAAAGAAGAAAGTAATAAAGAAGAGTTGAAAGTGAGAGAATATTGACCACGAAACATAAAGGTATGGGGATCCCGATAAAATGAAAATACCTCGCGTGATCTATATAGATTATATACGCAATGCAGTTAAAATAGGAGCAACGCGATACTGGCTACAGCAGGTGAAAATTTATTCCCTGCTCAAAATGCAGTTCTCGTTCAATAGTTGACTTGTGCAATATGGTCGCTTGGGTTTCAAATACAAATCTAAATTTTAGAATTTTACAAACTCTTCTCACCCCCCTCCCCCCAAATAAAAATTTCTTCCTGTATGTGAGAAAATACCGCTATCAAGTTGTTTTCCTATTTTGTCAATTGCCCTTTCTTTAGAAAATGAGCAGCTTATTTTCCAACAGCTTGTTATCAATTTTACAGAAAATCTTACATGAATTTTTTCACTATTCATTTAAAAGTGGAACGTTTTCCTTAAAAATTCATTTTTTTGCTTAACGATTTATTATTTTAGTTCAAAAATCTGTTTTTTTTCACAATTTTAATATTTTATTAAGATTCAGGAAAAAGTCATCGTTTAATTGAACTATTGCAGCCTTGGATCAACATTTACCTCCTTCATTTAAAAATTCAACTATTAGAAAAAGTATGTATTTTTTTCAAATTTTTTCTGTTGTGGTAGAATATTAATTTTCTTGGTAACGCATTTACTTTGTTCGTTGAAAATTAAATTATCAGGTTGAAAATTCGATTGAAAAGTAAAATATTTTCTTGAAATATCATTACATTATTTCAAAATTAGTTTTTTAAATTAGAAATTTAACTAAATTTGAAGAATTAATCTTTTCTGAGAGAAAATTAATCGTTTTTCTTGGAAAATCTCTTCTTTAGTTGAAAATGCTTTTTTTTAATCTAAAAATATTTTTCACGGTAAATTTATTTGTTTACTTAAAATTTAAGTAATATGTTCAAATATATTTTATTTTCTTAAAAACCTATTTCTTAAACTGAAAATTAAACTATTTTATCATTTGTTAAAATTTTATCTTTTTTAGTATAAAATTGATCTTTTTTCTTAAAAATTTGTCTTCTTCTAGTAGAAAATTAACCTTTTAGGTTGGCAATTCCCAACTTGGTCAAAAAATAGACTTTTCTGGTAGAAAAATTATTGTTTTATATTGAACATTTATTTCTTCGGTTAAAAATTAGCCCATTTTATTGAAAATTATTTTGTTATAATTAAAAATTTAGGGTAATTTTTTGCCGACATTACATTTTTTAGTGGGAAATTCATTTGTTTGGTTGATAATTCAACTTCTTTGTTAAAAAAATATTTTATTTGCTTAAAAACCTGTTTCTGAACCTGAAAATTAAACTGTCTTATTCTGTGTTAAAAATTTATCTCTTCAAGTTGAAAATTCATCTATTTTGATACAAATTTATTTGTTGAGTATAATATTATCCTTTCTGGTGAATATTTTAGTTAAATATTCAATCTTTTTAGTTAAAATTTTATTTCATTGGCTTAACATTTTTCTTCTAACGAAAAATTTAAATATTCAATTTTTGATTTCATATTTATCTTTTAATTTCGATTAAAAATGTAATTTTTCTAGTTGAAAATTCATCATTTTAATTCATAATTCATAACTTTGTATTTTTTTAAGTTCATCTTTTTTGTAGCAATTTATGATTTTATTTGAAAATTCATCTTTCTGTATAAAAACTAAACTATTTCAATTCATGATTAATTCATTCATTTAGTTGCAATTTTCTTTTATATGGAAAATTAATGTTTTTAGTTGCAACTTTATCTATTTCATTTTGGGTTAAAAAATAATTTTTTTGAGTTTAAAATTTAACAATATGGTAGCAAATTATTTTTATTTTTAGTTGCGAATGTAACAAGTTAATTGAAAATTCAAAGATTTTGTTAAAAAATATTATTTTTGGAAAAAACTGTAACTATTTTATTAAAAATTCATCTATCTAATTGAAAATTCAATATTTTTAATTCAAACTCTAGGAGTCTTAAGCAGTTTAGATTGAATTTTTAATATACTACTGAGTTAAAGGATATGTAAAATATTTCAATAGCTTCGTATTGTAAAAATCTATACGTTTAACAATTTTAAAAGTTTTTAAAAAACCTGTTAAATTACTGTAATATTTATACTTGAATTTTCGGAATTTGTTTAATTAAAACAAACATTTTTCTGAGTGTAAACTTTTCATTGTAACGTGTGTTATTTTTTTATAAAATTAATTTTTTCACTTTTAATACTATTTTTTAAAGATTTATACCAAAAATACGCATCCCAACTTATCATAAAAAGAAAATCTACTCGTCCTATCTAAAATAATAAACAAACAAGTTTGAAGATCCTTTTCGGGTAAACATTTTTTATCTATACATTTTTGTTCCTACCTTGTGTCGGTTTAAAAAAAATGTAATATTTTTAATTTTAATATTATTTTTTACGATTAATACAAAAACTACGTATCCTATCAACAAATTCATTATAACGAATTTATAGCTCTTGTTTGGAAAAGCATCCTTTGTTGTGTCATTTTTCAATAGCTTGAGTCGTTTGTCTAAAAATCTAATTTATTTTTTATTTTTACAAATAAAAGAAGAACTACGAGTTCTCTCAAAAAGTACTTTAAAGCCGATTTGTACTCTTTTTTTTTGGTGCACAACCTATGTTTATCAATCGATTTTAGCATCTTTTAGAGTTTGAGAAAAGAGTAGAATTTTTGAAAATTTTTTGAAGCGACTAATACTAGAAATTTCGATTTTTCAAAAAAGATCGAAAACTTGTTACGATATTATTACAGGGCTTTAAGAAATCAGCGCTTTTCTTCTCTTGACTTTTCAGCATTTTGTGCGTTTTTTGGCTTAAATCATTAATTTTAATTTGTTTGTTTTTTATTTTTAAGATGCTACAAGCAATTTTTTTTCAATTGGTTGTAAATCAACATTTTTGGTTTACAATTAAACTACTTGGTTGAGAGTTAAACTGATTTGATCAAATTCATTTTTTAAGATTCATCCCTTTGTTTTAAAAATTTAAGTATTTATGAAGATTTTTTTTAATTACAAAATAATTACATTATCTGAAAATTCAAATATTCCATTTTTTGGCTAAAAAAATGTATATACTAGTGATTATATATTTAACAGTCATTACCGGTTTCTAAACTGCTCTCCCGATGAAGATCAGTAAAATTCTACAAATTAATTTTTTTATATCATTTGTTAAAGCTCCATGAAAAGTTTCTAGCTAGATAGTGAAAAACGACTATGAAAATATATAACTTTATTTGGTGATGTGTTATTATAATTTTAAGGACTAACAATTATCTGATATACTAACTTACAATTATCATTGTTTCAAGAAATCTCTCGTTCCATATCAGAAATTTTTTAAACATTTTAAATTCTTTTAAAATTCTTTGAGATTATACAAAGCGTTGAAACTCTTTTTAATTTAAACCCTTTCATTTATATCTTCTAGCAGAATAATTTTTTCATTATGATCACTAATATTTGTTTATCATTTAAAATGTCCCAGAAGGCGTAATTGACATCCCTCACTATCAATTAGGCCGTAGCAGCCGTGGTATATAATCTTCTGATTCCCACTTTCATTCTAAACCACAACAATCTGGGAGATACACAATCATGATCGCTGAGATGCTGCTTCGCTCTTTCATTCATAATCAAACCGACTCCTTGAATACGATTTTATTCAATATATAACTAATTGATTAATAAACCAAATCAATTAATTGAACTTTCCGCCAAGAAGATTAATTTTCTACCCGAAAGACTAATTTTAAACCAAATAGTTGACTTTTAAAACTAAAAAAGGTTGATTATTCATAAAAAATAAAATAGTTTAATTTTCTTTGAAAAAAATTACTTTCAATAAAAAAAAGTAATTTCTACAAAGCTGTTGAATTGTTTTTTAAAGTTGAATTTTCTACCTAATTGTTGAATTTTCATTCAAGCTGTATTCAACTGTATTTTATTTTATTTTTAAATATATTTTCTGGTTCAATATAAAAAATTAATATTTAACTGACAATTTAACTACTCTATATTTATTTTATGATTCCACTTATATGTTCACGTTATAATTTGTCCTTAGATCCCTAAAATTACATAGTACCCCGTCTATATCCTGATCTTGAATGCCAACTCATTTATTCATATCTCCTAGCAAAATAATTTTTTCACCATGATCGCAATTATTTGTTGCATTATTTAAAATATCTTAGGATGCCGTATTTTTCATCTCTCGGATTATTCACAACAACTTCTGAGCAGTTATGATAATTAATCTTCTGATTCCTACCTTCATTCTAAATCACAACAATCTATGAGATAAAAAATCATGATCTTTGAGATGCTGTTGAATATTTTGTTTCGAAACAAACTTTTTCGTTGAAAAATCATCATTTTATTATAAAATTGATCTCTTCAATTGAAAATGTAACCATTTTGTGAACATCTTCTGTTTATAATATTAAACTTTCAAATGGAAATTCAACTACACTATTTTTATTTCAGAATCCAACTAATGACTTTCCGTTATAATTTGTTCTTGAATGTCCAAAAATACATATTATGCTTTCTGTATACCAATTGTGGATGCCCATCTGGGAGATACAAAATCATGATCTCTGAGATGCTGCTTCGCTCTTTCATTCACAATCAAACCGACACCTTTAATAATATTTGTTTTAATATGTAGTTCTGGCATTCCCACTAAACTTTAGTTAATGAGGGGGGAAATACAGACAGAAAGGCAAACACACAGGCAGACAAACGTACAGACAGGCACATTTATGAAAACCTATTTTTAGAATTGAGGGCATCTCAAAACCTCGACATTTGACAAAACCGGGAGGGGGAAGTCGAAGTTTGCACAAATGCAATACTTTCTCTGATGAGAATATAAAAGAATTTTTTTTAAGTCTGCAGTATCTTGTTGTGGTAGACCAAGAGCCTGCAATATACTATTGTTTCGTAAATCCGTCATACTGTTTTACGTGACTTCTTTCCTGACAAATTGTAGTGGCAATAATAACAGGAAGGATTTTTGTCTTCTTGTCGGGTAAGGGCATGCAATATCACTTTGACATGAACCATAAATTTTTTTAGTAATAAACGAAAAACTCGTCAGAAAATGTCCATTTTTTCTTATCTTTATGTGAACTGCATCTACTAAGTTCTTTTATTTTTCTTCCTTCATTCAAATTTTTAAACCAGCGTCTTTTATGTAAAACAATGTCTTCAAGAACAATAGCGAGCATCTCGATTCTTGTTTTGAGCTCTATAAACTCAATTGTGGAAGAATGAAAATCGTAGTAGGGTTTTGTGTACTCAAGGAAAGCACATGCAAAAAAACATTTTGAATTAATTCTTTGATTAGCAGAAATCAGTACGAGGCGGACAGAAAAAAATTGGAAATTCCTAATAAAGTTCGTATGTTTTTATCCCCCGCCCCCCTGCGCTACTTTTGACCAAGTAGTTGTATTCATAACCAAAAAGGAAGAAATCTCAACATAAAATGTAATAGTTTGTATTTAAACCAAGAAAATATTTTAAATTTAATATGAAAACCCATTAAAACTAAACAAACAATTAAAAAAGAAATGAATACCAAAGGGGATAAATTTTTAAATCGAAAAAGCGAATTTCCAACAGTTGTGTATTCAACCAAGAAATACTTCTCAGTCAAGAAATACAATATATTTGATACAATATGTTGAGATATTAAGTCAAAAGGATGATATTTCTACAAAACAGATGAATTTTCAATCAGGAATATCAATTTTTTACCAAAGAAATAACTTTTACCACTGTACTTCAATTTTCAACCAAGCCTAAACAAATGAACTCCTAGCTACAAATTTAATTGTTAAGATTTCAACCAAGAGGAGATTTTGATTTGAAAAAAAAACCAGTAAATTAAATTTAAAAAATGAAATCACTACATAAAGAGATGTTTTGTTAAATAAAAAAGACGAATTTTAAACAAGAATGTTTGAAGCGAAAAGATTAGTTTTCTTGTAAAGAAATTCAATGCAATAAAACCAAAATAAAATTTCTACCAATTAATCAAGTTTTCAACCAAAAACATTATTTTTCTACTAGAAAAGAAATTTTGTCAACAAACTATATCAATTTTTAACCGAATAGTTGATTTTTGAGACTAAAAATGTCAAGTATCAACCAAAAATAAAACAGTTGAATTTTCTTTTAGAAAAAAATTTATTACTAGAAAAAAAAACTAATTTTAAACCAAACAGTTGCATTTTTAAACATATAATTAAATGCTCACTTAAAAAAGTTATTCTTAATCAAAACAAAACAAAAATTTTATTATGCTATGTTAAATTTTGAACTAAAGAGATGAGTTTTTCAATAAAAAAATGAATCTTCAACCAAATAATGATTTTTTATAAATTGAAAAAAAGATGAAAATACAAAAAAAAATGAACGATTTTTTAGAGAAAAAATAATTAATTTAATTTAAAATGTCGAACTTCCATACCAAAAAGACGATATTTTTATAAAACAAATAAACTTTAAAATAAGCAATGAAATTTCTAACCGGAAAAATGCATTTCTAATCAAATAATTGAATTTCGAGTCCCGAAAAGGTTAATCGTTAACTAAAAATGAAATATGGTTCAATTGTTTGTAAAATAATAAGAAATTAAAAAAAAAATTTACAAAACTGTGGAATTTTTCGCAAAATTGTTCAATTTTCTACCTAATTTTCGAATTTTCATTTTTTACCTTTTCTGACTTTACCACTTGAATGTGAAATGAATTGATAGACACCAATAAAGTAATCCAATAATTTTGGTTAATATGTCAATTTTGTGGTTATTAACAAGTCCACTAGTTTAGTCTTGGTTCGACATTTTTATTAGTTGGTAGAAAATGTAGCAATTTTGTTAATAATTTATTATTTCGGATATGTACATATATATATATAACTAGTTTTTGATAATTCATTCTTATGGGTTAGGAATTGAAATATTTATTTAAAAATATCAATTATTTGGTTAAAAATCAACTATTTCCCGAAAATATGAATTGTCGGATTTTGTTTAGTTAAAAATGCATATGTTTTTTTTGAAAATTAATCAGTTTTCGATTAGGAATCTAATATTTTCTTGAAAATTCGTTCTTATTTTTGGTCTGAAATTAATTTTTTTTTATTTAAAAAATAACCTATTCCATTTTTTGTTGAAAATATATCTTTTTCAGTTAAAAATTTTTCTATTTCGATCAAAATTAACTTTTTGATTTAAAATAATTTTTTTAGATTCAATTCCCTTCTCAAAGATTTACCCTTGTCTCTAAAAAAAAACTCCCCCCAGTTTTTGTCAAATGTCCACGTTTTGAGACCCCCTGAATCCGAAAAACAGGTTTTTACGAATGTGTCTGTCTGTCTGTATGTCTGTTTTCTGTGAACACGATAACTTTTGAAAAAATGTATCCATTAGATTGCCCTTTGGTACACTCGTTTAGTGTCCTAAACTAAAGGTCAAGTTCGTTAGTCAGCCATTTTGGATGAAAAGTCAAAAAGTGGGCACATTCTGAATATTTTTGAGACCACTTTTTTAAAAGTTAAAAAATTATCTATACGGTTATTCATAGAATTAAAAAATTAAACAAATTATCCCTACGACTTTTTTTGAAAAATCAAAAATTACTAGAGTTATAGCATTTTCAAAATCCAGAAAAACAAACTAAAATGAACAATTTAAGTCAAACCACGCATGGTACGAAAAAAATTCTGGAAAAGAAAAACGGTGATTTTTGAAAGCCCTGTAATATTATGATAACAACTTTTTCAACTTGGTCAAAAAGTTGAAAATTCAAAGATTTGATCGTACAAAAAAATGTTTGAAATCACATTTTTTCAAGATGTAAAAATTATATGCTCATTTGTTCATAGTACTTCAAAACTTAAACAATTTATTCTTCTGACTTTTTTCTATAAAAAGAAAATTATCAGAGCTATAGCATTTTCAAAATCCAAGAAAACAAACTAAAATGTTCATTTTAAGCCGAAAAACGCATGATATGAAAAAAACCAAGAAAAGAAAAACTTTGCTTCTTGAAAGCCCTAGGGGACCATGATAACAACTTTTTTAATTTGGTCAAGAAGTTGAACACTCCAAATTTGATCGTACCAAATTTGTCGTATGAACTTAAATTACTAGACAACGTAAAACATAAGATTGAACATTAAAAAATTAACTTTTTGGAAAAAGCACAGAAAAGACGAAAGAGGACATAGGCTCCTTTATAGGACCCTATATAGGTTCCTGTATTAGACTCTATGCAGATGCACAGTATTTTTTATTTAATCGTAAAAAACAAGATTAAAAATAAAAAATTATAAAAGCAAGGAAATAAGAATTAGTATGATTCAGTTTTTATGCATATTATGAATTATAATTATATACATTTATTGAAATGATACATGTTTCAGAGCAACTTAGAATACAATTTAAAGCGAAATAAGAAACAAATACAAAATTAATCATGATAAATACAATTTGCTTTTTATTTTGCAATTTTTTAATAAGTAATCCCTGGCAGAGTTACATAAAAATTGTATAATAATTGATATAAAAGTGTTGCGTACAATGTAGAAATGTTAACAGGTTGGACAAAATCGAGTTCGAAGCACGAGACACGTGCTGAGAATGTGTTCGTTAAAGCCAAAAGAGCTTTAACAAAAGAGAGTGCAAAATAACAAAATTACAGTTGTCGGTCCGTTCACCTTTTATTTTAAAAGTTTTGTGCCCGAGTGCGGAAGAAATGCAAAGACCAAGTGCGGAGTGCGATTGCCATCAGTCGCGTGCCGTAGGTGCGCTCAAACTCTCGAGCTAAGCTCTTTTAACGAAAGAGAATTCACAATTACAAAATTACAGTGGTGGATGTTTTGAGTGTTAATTTTAAAATGTTTGAGCAAGAATATGCGAAGATATAAAGACCGAGTACGTAGCGCGAGGCAAATGCATAATTGAGCGCGAATCGCGAGAACCAACGGTCACGCGCCCTAGGCGCGCTCAAACTTGCGAGCGAAGCGAGCCGCGACCGTATTCATCACTTTAGTTGAAAACTCCTTTTTTATTTGTTAGAAATTTAACTATTTTGTAGAAAATTTTTTTTTTAATTAATTTTTTAACTGAAAATAGTACCTACTCTAATTTTGTTTAAAAGTAAAACTATTTAGTGAAAAGTTTAACTAGGTTACAAATTCGTCTTTTTGTGGTAATAAATGAATTTCTTTGATTGAGAATTTAACTCAAAATTTAACTGTTATAAATTGGATTTAAATAAAATCTGATGAAATATTATATTTAAATTTAAAAACTAATTTATAAAAATAAAATAATGTTTATGATATTATGATTAATTACGTTTAAAAATGAGTTTCCATAAGTTTTGCTTTCTTCATTCTTTAATTGCGATTTAAGTTAACTTAATAATTCACTATAAATGATTTGTTGACTTCTAGGTAGTTATTTTTCTAATTTTTATTTTCATTTTGCAAAATTTATTTATGGATTACTCTGAATAATATTTATGAAGACGTTTTGAGACTTTAGGGAATCCTTGGAAAGCGTAATTTAAAAAATCAATCTAAATCATCTTCGCTGATTTCTATTATCTCCACGACACATTTGCATGATTTATGATTATTAAATTATTTACAATTAATTATGAAACTATTTTTTTAACTAAAATATTATTTAATACTCTAACGGTGTCCCCAGTCCGATTTAAAAATTTAAAAATACAGTTAGGTCAATCGATTCGTCTCAAATCAAGGAGTCTTCTTATTCTTACATCAAACTCAAATTATGTTAATAAAAAATTTTTAGACTTATAAAAAGATTTTCTAAATATTATAAATGACCATAATTTTCTTACTCTTTAGTAAAATTTATTGATTTTATAGGTCAATCGATTCTTCCCGCATTAGAGATTCTTTTTTATTTTAATATCAACTTTGAATTATGCTATTAAAAAAAGTTTAAATATGAGAAATAAATTTTTAATATTAAAAATGACCATAACTTTCTTAATTTTTAATAAAAAGCACTAATATTATAGGTCAATCGATCCGTCTCGAATCAGGCATTTTTTTCTATTCTTACATAAAGTTTGATTTATATGTTTGAAAATAGTTTTACTGTAAAAAATAAAATTCTTAAATATTATGAATCGCAATAAATTCCTTACTCTTAAGGGATTGGATATTATTACAAAGCATTGGATTCGTCTCTAATTAAGAATTATTTTTCATTTTGACGTTAACTTTAAATTATATTATTAAAAAATATTTAAATCTCAAAGGCGTATTGTAAAAATACTATAAATTACCATAACTCTCATACTATCCTACAAAATGTACTAATAATATGGGTCAATTGATTCGCCTTGAATCAAGAACTCTTTTTTTATTCTTATCGAAATTTTGAATTATATTAATAAAAAAAGTTTAATAGTAAAAAACAAATTTTTTTAATATTATGAATTACCATAACCTCTTTACTCTTCGATAGAATTGAAAAATATTATAGGTCAATCGATTCGTCGCTATACAAGGGGTCTCTTACGTTGTTGTTTCCACTTTGAATTATGTTGTTACAAAAAAATGTATTGTAAAAAACGGATTTTGCAAATATCAGAAATTAATAACATCCTTACATTTCAGTAGAGTACATGAATATTATAGGTCAAACAATTCGTCTAAAATTAAAGATTCTTTTTTATTTTCCCAGTAACTTTGAATTACATTATTTAAAAAGGTTTTATTGAAAAAAATTAATTTTTTAGATATTATGAACGACCATAACTTACTCACTCTTGAATTGAATTGAATAATTAAGTAGGTCAATCGATTCGTCTTAAGTAAAGAAATCTTGCATGCTGCTGCATTAATTTTGAATCATTTTAAGAAGAAACGATTTATTGTAACAAACCATTTTTTAAATGTTATAAACTTTCTCATTCTTAAATATAAAAGTGGAATTTAATAGGTCAATCAAATCGCCTTTAGTATGTTAATATTTTATGTTGCTGCATCAACTTTAAAGTATGTTATGTAGACAAAGTTTTATTGTTAAAAGCAAATTTTTCGCCCATTGTTCCCATTATTTTCTTACTCTTCAATAGAATTATTAATAATAAAGGTCAATCATCTTGTCTTGAATTAGGGTTTTTTCACCTTAAATCAAGAATTATTTTTCCTTATTTTTATAGCAAATTTAAATTATATTAATGAAAAAAGTTTGATTGTGAAGAAAAAACTTAAATATTTTAAATGACCGTAACTTTCTTATTCTCTAATCGAATTGGGTAATTGAATAGGTCAAATGATTCACCTCGAGACAAGGAATCTTTGATGTTTTTTTCATAAACTGGGAATTTTGTTCGCAAAAAAAGTTTTACTGTAAAACGTAAATTTTTCAAATATTTAAACTTCCCATAGCTTCCTTACTCTTTAATCAACTATATTAGAATTAGAGGTCAACGGATTTGTTCCGAATAAATGATTTTTTTAAATTATCAGATTAACTTTGAATTTGATTTTTTAATTAAGTTTTAAGATTACCTTAATTTTTACAATATTGCAAATATCGATACCTTCCTTACTTTTTAAGAAAATGTACTGCTTTTATAGGTCTATCAATTCGTCTAGATTCGAGAGCAATGAAAAAAGTTTTCCTGCAAAGAAAATGTTTTCAAATATTATAAATGACCATGACCTTTATACTTACATACAATAGGTCAATCGATTCGTCCCAGGTCAGGGGATCTTTTATATTCTTGCAAAAATGTTGATCATTGAAACCCCGTTTTTTAAATATTATAAAGTCCTAAAAAATCTTATTGACATTTTAAAAAAAAATCGTTTTTGTCACTGTTGAAATGTTAGTGGTGAAGATAAGCTTTATTTTATTTCCACCCGTAAGATGCCAAAACTGAAAAAAGGAAAACATTTTTTTTGAGATATCAACTGTTACATTTTTTGTTGAGAATTTACATATTTGGTTGACAAATGTAAGAATGTAAACAAAATTTATGGAAAATTTATTCTGATAGAAATTCTCTCTTTCGTGCAGAAAAGTTATCTTCTTGGCTGAAAATTGATCTTGGTTAAACATTAATCGATTTTTATCAAAAATATTTTTTAATTAAATATAAACAATTTTTCTGTGTATTCATCAGTTTTTTGTAGAAAATTATTTATTTGGCTTAAACTTCACCTACTTCGTTAAAAACTCATTTCTTCTCTTCTTCTCTGACCTTGAAAGTCATCTTTTTGGTGAAAAGTGAATCTTCAAGATAGAAAAATTTATAATTTATCTGCTAGATGAAAAATTTAACTTTTTGATTAAATATTGCTTAAAAATCGTTTTATAGAAAAAAGTTATTTGTATAAATTGTTTGACTTTCTGAGTACTATGAATAACCGTACATAGAGTTTTATAAATCTTAAAACATGTAGTTGCAAAAGTTTTAAAAATGCGCTCACTTTTTGAATTTTTATCCAAAATAGCTGGTTTACGAACTCGTTCTTTCTTTTTAGGCCTTAAAAAAGTGTGCCGAAGTAGAATCCAATCTCTCAAATTTTTCAAAAGTTAACGTGCCAACAGAATACCGACTGCAGACTACAGACAGACAAACGCCTTGGTAACAATCGTTTTTTCTGACTCAGGGGGTTTAAAAACGTGGATATTTGATGAAAACCGACAAAGTTAAATTTTATATATAATCAATATCTTGTCATTAGGATATTTATGTAAAAAAATTAATTCTTGTAATTAGAAGTGGAAGTAGAAATATTGAACAGTTTTTTAAAAAAACTTTTAATCACACGAATTAAAAAATTAAAGAATTTGTCACCATAACAAAGCTTTCTTTGTGAGAAAGCAAAAATATGTGGCTTGCGTTAATTAAAATCCGAAAGTACACAGCTCTAATACTATAGACATTTTTCTTTATCATTTTTCAATCAGACCGTGCAAGTAATAAAAGTGCGATAATAACTTCAAAGTTATATGACAATTAAACTTGTTTTGCTATATAGCAATATTATCTATCAGAGTTTAGTGGTCGTAAAGGGCGTGAACTGACACAATATTAAAGGTTTTCTTATGAGAGTTAAAATGTGCACTTCATTTTAATATATTTTAATTTAAGTTTAAATATATTTGAATAAAGTGCATAGATAAAAAAAATTAATTGTTTATTTATTAATTATTAATTGTATTAATTGCTTATTGTATATAGATCCACTTTTGTGGATCAAAAATTAATTTTGTATACAACTTTATTTCTATGTCGACGATTCTATTCCACACCGCTCCACGTTGCCCTTAGGCAGGGTACCGCTTCTAGTCGCTTTTAGGCGGTGTACAGCTCTTTGTCCCGATTTTTTGCTATATAGTTTCAATTACTTATGCTTATACACAGGATTTACAGTTGTACAACGAACAAACGCGAAGCAGCAATGTACACCGCCCAAGAGCGACGTGACGCTGTAAACTGTCTAAAAAAAAGACGTGGAGCCGTATGGTCTGGACACATAGATATATTGAGTGTACCGCTTCTTGTCGTTTTTAGGCGGTGTACAGCTCTTCGTCCTGATTTTTTGCTATATAGTTTCAAGTACTTATGCTTATACACAGGATTTAAAGTTGTACAATGAACAAGTGCGAAGCAGCAATGTACACCGCCCAAGAGCGACGTGACGCTGTAAACTGTCTAAAAAAAAAGACGTGGAGCCGTATGGTCTGGAGACATAGATATATCGAGTGTACCGCTTCTTGTCGCTTTTACGCGGTGTACAGCTCTTCGTCCGGATTGTTCGCTATATAGTTTTAAGTTCTTATGCTTATACACAGGATTTAAAGCTGTACAGCGAAACAGGCGCAATTTCATGCTGTACACCGCCCAAGAGCGACGTGGCGCTGTAAACTGTCCAAAAAAAAGACGTGGAGCCGTATGGTCTGGAGACATAGATATATCGAGTGTACCGCTTCTTGTCGCTTTTACGCGGTGTACAGCTCTTCGACCGGATTGTTCGCTATGTAGTTTCAAGTTCTTATGCTTATACACAGGACTTGGAGCTGTACAGAAAACAAACGCGACGGAACGCTGTACACCGCCCAAGAGCGACGTGACACTGTACACTTCCTAAAAGAGATGTGGAGCTGTATGGTATGGAGACATAGATATATCGAGTGCCAGTTTCACTGTTTATTAAAAGTCCTAGGCTAGCTCTGACTAAAGAAATATTTATAGATTAAGTAATGTTTTAAAAAATAAATTTTTTTTTCAATAAAATGCATTATTTTTCAACGTAAGAAATGAATCGCAACTAAAATAAATGAAGTATCAGCCTAAAAGGTTATGTTAAATTTTCGTTTAAAAAACTTAATTTTCAATCAAAAGAAGACAAATTTTTAACCAAGATTCATCAGTCAAAAGAAAACAATTAGTTTGACCACAACTTTGAATTTTCGAACCGAAAAGGATATTTTTCAACAATACTAAATTTTTCTGCATAATAGGATGATTTTTATACAAAATTGTGGGGTTTGCAACCAAATAATTATATTTTTAACCAATAAAGATAAATTCTTATCGAAAAATATTTAAATAAGAAAGATTTACAACCAAAAAGGATTACCATTCATTTTAAAATATTTTAATTTTTTATTATAAGGATAAAATTGCTGCCAAAGAAATTTTTTAACTGAAATACTGAATCTTCATTAGGCATAGTTAAATTTTCAGTTGATCAAGATTTATTTTAACCAAGGATATAAATTTAAAAAAAGGCATGCCCTTTTTAGCCAAACAGATGACTCTGGTACGGAAGTAGTAAATCTTAAATAAAAAACAAATAAAATGTTTAACAAATAAGTACAGTTTTTAAGTAACTATTTGAATTTTTAATCGAAAAGATAATTTTTAAAAGAAAAAATTTTTTTTTCAATCGGAAATAGAGTAGTTAAATCTCTAGTTAAAAAGTTATTTACGAACAGAAAAAAAATAATTTTCAGTCAATTATTTCAGTTTTGTACTACAAAAGAAGAATTTCCTACCGGAAATGTATCAGTTACTATTTGAACGGAAATAAAAGATTTTTTAACTTTTAATTTAAAAATTAATTAATCTCCAATGAAAAAGAATTTTAAAAAAATTAGTTCAACTTTTAAACAAGTAGATAAAATTCTAAACCAAAAAGGTGACTTCTAAAGGAAGAAGATTAATTTTCTATTAAAAAGGGCGAATTTTGTAAAAAGAATCTAATTTTCAACCAAAACATATACATATTGAACCAAATCGTTAAATTTTTAATTAAAAAAATTGCTAAATAGTAGAACTTGTAAATGAAAAAGATGCATTTTCAGAAAAAAAATGTCATAATAATTGAAACTTCAACCGAAAGAGACGAATTTTTAACATAATAGTTGGATACTGAATCGAAACGGACCTAAGAATGATTTTCTAACAAAATTATTTAATTTTCATCCAAATAATTAAAATTAAGTTTTGCTCAGTTCGTTAAATTTTTAAATAAAAAAGACCGATTTTCACTAAATAGATGAACTTTTAACCAAAAAGGTACGCTTTTAACCAACAATGGACTATTTTAATTTTCATTTTAAAAAAATACTATCCTTTATCCTATTCAACTAAAAATTTATAATTTTCGGCGAAAAACTGATCTTTTTTAGTTGAAAATTCAACTTTTAGGTTGACAAACATGATTTATTCTGTTTTATATTTTTCTTTTAATAGGAAATTAATCTTCGTGCTAAAAATTTTGCACTTCTTGGTTGAAAATTAATTTTTTTATTTACTTTTTTTCGCTTACGTATCAAAATATTAAATGCTAAATTTGTTTTTAAATCAAGTATTTTATTATTGGTAACAAATTCATCTTTTTTATTTAAAAAGTTTACCTATTTAGTTCACTTAAATTTGTAATCAAATTGTTGAATTTTTCAGCCGAAGATAATTTTCGGCTATATAAACTTTTTATATTAATTTTTTAATTTTTTGAAATAAAGTTTCATTTCTAGTTGAAAATTCAATTGCATTTGTAAAATTTTCGTCTTTTTGGGTAAAAATGTCAAAAATTTCTGTGAAAAATTCAAGCATTTGGATAAAAATATACTTTTTTTGTTGTAAATTCAAAACTTTATTAATTCGTACGTAATATTTAATCAAATTTAAATAAAATGTGAAATTTTTCGTCATTTTCATTTGCAACTACAGTACGAGTGGATCTAATTTTTTCCCTATAAAACTTCGTGAATGGCTTTTGATCCAATTTAAAAACTTTTTCAATCTACTAAAACTAAACGAAATGAAAAAATCACCCTTTATGGTAGCACGACAATAAAATTTTAGGTATTCCCAAAAATAATTTCGATACTTGAAGAAGTTTAATGCTATAGAATTTTCTAACTTTGTATAAAAGAGATCTTCAAAAACTACCAAAAGGCTAAAAATCCTCATTTGTTTGTGTCAAATAAAAATTTTACTAAAAAAGTTGATTTTCTACTTTTTCAATTAGTTGATTTTTAAATAAAAAAGATGAATTCTTAGAAAAAAAATATAACAAATAATTAACATTTAAATCAAAAATTACTTTTGAGTTAAGAAAAATTAAAATTCGTCTTTCATCAAACAGACAAATTAATTTTCTACCAAAAACTTTAACCAAATTCATTAATTTTCAATCAAATGAGGCAAATTTTTATAAAAATAGTATCATTTTTAACGAAAGGGATAAATTTTAATATAAAATGATGACTCTTCGAACAAAAAAATGCATTTTTAAAAACGTAGTTCAACTTTGATCTAAAGAGTTAAGTGTTTATTAAAAAAATATAAATTCTTAACGAAAAATGTGATACTTGATATTTAAACCAAAAAAAGAGAAACTTTCAACCAAATTGTTTAATCCTTAAACTAAACAGAGAAAATAAAAAAAAAAGTTGCATTATTGACAAAAAAATATTAAATTTCTACCCAAAGAGTTTCATTTTCTATCCACAAACACAATTATTTATTTTTAAGTGTTTTTGTTCATAAGATTATATAAATATATTATTTTAATTCATTCACATTCAGGATTCAAATAAGTTTTAAAGAAATCTTACAATACTTTATAAATTGTCGGAAATCGTTCAATTTAAAAATATTCTTAATCTGTTTAAAATTTCCAAAATTTCTAAATATTTTTTAGACCGACTCAAATTATTTTTTTTAATAAAAAATGTTTAAACATAGTTTTAAGTCTTATATACTTTTTGAAATTTTTAACAATGAATAAAGTTGGCTTAAAATATTTTTAATTTTTTCATTTATATTATCAGAAATCTAAAAAAAGAAATTTTAAAGATATGAAATATGTTTTGTAGCAAAAGCCAAATTTGTCTGGTATTGTACTTTTGATTTATTTTAATCTCCATCCTCTACCACAAGTATTCCGAATTTGAGATCATAAATAAAATTCACGTGCTCATATACTGATCCTGAACAAGTAGGATGGAGTTTGGATATGGTAATTCGTGACCCTCGACCAGAAGCAGCTTCTGCTTCAGCTTACCATTTGTCATTTCAATATATAAATTTAAATCATTTCAAATTTTAAATTATTTCAATGAGTGAATAATTTAATTTATTCAAATTTAGCATCCGATACCCCCTTATTTCCCCCACCACATTACCCATCACTTTCCCTATTTCCCCTCCCTTTTTGTACAATACTTCATCTCCTTCCATTTTCGTTTTCACTTATCCTAATTCCCATCCCCTGATTTCCCATATTTCACCTACCCGCATTCCCCTCACAGATAGTTATTCCGCTCCACCCATTACACGAAAATTATCCCACTTAGCCTTCTCTGCTTTCCCGCAACTTCTTCCACTTCTCCTTTCTTGATTTTCGCACAACACCCTTTTCCTCATTTACTCTGCCTTACACTACTCATGTCACTTATTTCTCCATACTGTTCCCTAACACCCCTTTATTGACCCTCATATTTCCTTATTTCCCCTCCACTCATTTCTCTTACTTCCCTTGAGTTTCCTCTGCTTATTCCCCTAATTCCTGTTGCCTTATTTCTCCTAGTTATGCTTCTTCCTACTTGCCTTCTGTAATTATAACTTACTTTGCCTACTTCCAGTTCTTTCATTTTTCCCTCACTTCCCCTACCTTTCTTAGTCTCATTTTCCACTATTTCCTCTACATTTCAGCTTGGCATTTCTTTTTATATCCTTAGTTTCCCCTCCGCGGACTCTGCTTCACTTTACCTTCTTCCCTTTACTTTCCCTCCTTTCCATCCCTTTCTCTTCACCTCCTCTAATAATTTCCCTTCACTTCCCTAAATTCTTTTCCGAAAATTGCTTTTTCTTTGCCTTCCCACCCTTTCTAATAATTTCCAATATTCTCCTTCTTCCTATGCCCTTGTTACGCCACTGACATTTCCTAATTTTCGCTTGTTTCTTCGACTTCCTTTCCTGCTTTATCTACTTTCTTTCCCAATTTACTCATCACTCTTCCTCTCATCATTTCCCTTCACTACTCAACTTGTGTTGATATGAATCCGCTTGATTCCTCGCCCCTTATTTCCCCTTTAATTCCCTACTTCACCTGGAATAATTTCCTAGCACGTCCCCTGGGATTAATCAAAACATTTTCAATTCTTCTCTGAAATAGTTCCTGGCTAATATGGTTTAAAATGAAAAGGCTATATAAAAAATGTAGTTAAAGCATATTTCACGCCTCTGCAAAAAAGAATGTTGATTACGTACTTCAAACATCCCCTTTCCATACTTTCCCTCTCTTCACTTCACCCTTCGCCATCCTCTCATACGAACTTCTTCCTCGTCCTCTTCCCCTTTTCTGATTTTCTTCATTTTTCTTTCACTCACATATCTTACTTCCCCTCTCCTTATTTATCTTGGTATCCTTTAATTCTCCTTTCATTATTTTCTCTCATTTTCCCAACTTTCTCTACCCTTAGTACTAGCTCATTTTCCTTACTTCATTTTCCCTCTTTCTCCTACTTCATTTTCTCTTATTTTACGTAACACATTTTCAAAATTTTGAAGATGTTGAATTTTTAAGATTTACAGTTTAGAGTTGTACAAATATTTTGTGTGGAGGCAAAAAAGCATTAATGTCATAAATAACAACAAAAAATTGTTATTCATAAATTAGCGAACAAAATTTATATCTACTTTATTTGTCACTTTTAAATACACTTAACATATATTTTTAGGAGAAGAGAAAAACAAAATATTGTTTACTAAAAATTTTCAAGCCATCCTTGATCCCCCCCCCCCTGAATCGCCCCAAATATGAACCAAAAATAAAAAACAAACATTTTTACGTACTATTGTTAATTTTTACCAATTTATGTCGTCCTTTTTATATAAATAATTACCGCTGGACAATTCGAATATTTCCCATGGCATTTTAAACAATGTGTAATTGTTTAAGTAAAGTTAAATTATTTAAACATTTATTAATTCCCAAAAAATGCAAAAAATAATCGTATTTTCTTATTGAAATGTAATGGTAATTGCTTGGAGTATTAAATTTCGTTTAAAACATTATATCATTATTTAAACAATTAATTATTGGCTATTTATAAAATTTCTAAAAATTGAGCCAGAGATTTCCAATTTTTCTCAAATTGGTATCCTAACCTACTTTCTCTTGATAAATTGCATGTATGAACTATTTATTAATTGTTTAAACAAATATAATTTGTTTGAACAATTACTTTTCGAACAAATTTTTTATAAATCGTATTTAGCATTTAAAGTTTGATATTAATGTATTATCTCTTTCAGCAGTATCATTTAGTACTTTTCAATGTTTACCAATTGTTAAGCCTCGCAGGTAATGTTCGCTCTTCATCCATTCTGATCCGTTTTCTCGAAGAGGAGATGTCGAGATTCTAAATCGCGCAAAAAAGTTATATAAATGAACCATGATGAAAGGCTGAATTTTTTTGTCCAATAAATGTTTCATGCTCTTTGGTTTCAAAAGTTTTATATTTTCGTAACTTTCAATTTTTGCGTCAATTTCAAAATTGACTTGTCTTATGCGTTTTATTATTTAAATTTTATAGATAAATTGTACTAATTGTGCAAAGTCAACTAGAGTAATGTTTTTATTATTGTTATTATTATAAATGACTCAAAGTAAAGCTCTTCGTCCTCATAAATGTTGTTCAGAGAAAACGATGAAACTTGAATCATAATTTGCATTGGCTTATGTACTTTTTCGTAATATAATAATAGTAAAGATTGTAACAATATCAAGAAAGCAATAATAAATGCACTTTTAACATTAAAATTTTATTATGGCTTTTATGATTGATTTAATAGAGTGCCAAAAAATTTGTAAACCATCCATACTCAATTTAAAGAACATCCAGAAAAAATATATTACGTTTAATTCAAAAAATACGATTTGAAAAATATTTTGGGGAATATAATTGTTGAAAAGAATTACATTTGTGTAAACAATTGAGAAATTATCAATACATTTTTTATATAATATTCAGTCAGAAAATAAATTGTATGTCTTCTAGTTTATTTCAATTTTCTTCAAGTGTTCGAAAAGAAATTCATGGGCAAAAAAAATTCTTTTAACAAATAGAGATTCAATATAAATTAAAAGAAATTTATGAAAATGATGATTTATTCAACAAGAAATAGTTTAGGAAACCAATTGGAGAAAAAAATAGACAACTCTGGCTGAATTTTTAGGAATTTCATAAATAATAAAAAATATTAGTTTAAATGATTATATAATGCTTTAAACAAAATTTAATACTCCAAGTAATTACAGGCTATAACATTTCAATCAGAAAATATGATTATTTGTTATACATTTTGGGAATAAATAATTGTTTGAATAGTTTAAATTTATTTCAACAATTAAACATTGTTGAATGTGGTAACATATGTTCCATTGTTAGAAAATAAGAATTGTCCCCATGTTAATAAAATGGGATTCGAAAGTGCCTGGTGGCACGTGAATATTTGAATTTCAAAAAAAAATTACGGATCTATTTCCTTTGAAAATGAAAACCACTCTCGCATTCATACACATACACTGCCGTGCAAAAGTTTAAAGGCACCTCTTTTTTTATGACTGAAAGAATTCTATTAATATTAGTCATACCAGAGCTAAAAAAATTCTATTTCAAAGGTTGATTGTTTTCGAAATTCTGTACAAAATAAGCTCAGGATGAAACCAATTTGTTTAGTTTTTAATTGGATATTGCAAAAATAGTGTAAATGTAAATGTTTTCTTAAATTTTCAACAACTTCCGAAATAAACAAAGTTCTTGCAATTCAAACAGAAATTGCTTACGATTTATACTTATAAGCTGTTGTGGTACGGTGAAAAAGAAGCTTTAAAATTAGCCCTTAAACGGCCAAAATGCCACTACCGGTACACTGCTTTTCAACGGCCAATAACTAAGACCGGTGGAATAAATGTCTAAACTTTGAGAATCCATGGTTCAAAGATCGATTTTTCGTTTTAGTATTTTCAAAATGACGTCTTAATGGCAAAATTTTTGTGAAAACATTCATGAATTTTTTTACAATAAACAAAGTTTACGTTGCCCAACTATCACCAACGTGGAGGTCGACGAATATCGATAGTCTCTTTTTTTTAAAGGGATTTTATATATTTTTTTTTACATTTTTTTATTTTTTTTATGGAGAATTTTTTTCATTTCAGAATTCAATCCGTTGAAATCATTTTGATCCTGCTGTTTCAGAATGTAATTTTGAGAAACAATGTAAGCAGCAATACATGTTGCAATCAATGCAAAATCTAGTAGTCCTCTGGCGACAT
Organism: Belonocnema kinseyi; assembly: GCF_010883055.1. Classification (NCBI taxonomy): domain Eukaryota; kingdom Metazoa; phylum Arthropoda; class Insecta; order Hymenoptera; family Cynipidae; genus Belonocnema; species Belonocnema kinseyi. The sequence goes on along the minus strand of NC_046658.1, from coordinate 134,439,364 downwards.
TGTTCATTATTACATAATGCTCTTGTTCGTGATTCGTATCTGTGAGTTTCGAAATCACCTAGTTTTGATTGCGACAAATATTTCCTGCTGATCTCTGTACAGAAATCTTTCATTTTCAATTTAGCTATATTATTCTTGTTGCAAACTTTCCAAATTACGGTAGCATTTGTAATTGATGATTCTATTATTCGTGAAAAAATTTTAAAAGTCCATTTCTTTAAAGTAATAGATGGAGAAGCTTTTTTGCATCTGAAATCGTGCAAATCTACCCCTCCCATGTAATTATTATACAAAGAAAAAGCTCGAGGAAATCCTAGTTCGACTCTCTCTTGAGCAGCTCGTGAAAATCTTGTCACTGGGGTTATGGGAATGATACCACATGCTGTGGAAACAATAGAGACTTGTTTTGAGTCTATTACACTGATAAAATTCATCCCACTGTTGCGATCATGACTTACTTTGTACAATCCTCGCGGATCATTTCTTGCAAATTCATGCTTTTCTTTCACTCTGTCTTTACGGACAGTTCCTGTTGATCGTAAACCACATTTATGCAGGTGGATGAGTAAATCTGGGCTGGTAAAGAAATGATCAAAATACAGATAATAATCAGATAATTTTTTTCGTGAAAGGCCATTGAGAAGTGGTTTGATCATTTGTAAAACAACTCTGGAGCCAAGTGCACATGCCAATAAATTTATTCCAATGCTTGGATCATTTTTGCCACAATAAACGTCTAAATTGAAAAGATATCCATTGGCTGCATATATAAGCCCCAGAGCTTTATCCCATATCGATCAGGCTTGCAAGGCCGATACTGTTTCAAGCTCGTACGACCAAAAAATCGAACCATAATTTCATCAACTGAAAGTGCTGTTGAGAAAAAACCAAATTGTTGAATATTTTGCCGGAATAAATTTAATATTTTACGAACTTTCCATGCTTTATCCTTATCATTAGCATCCTCAGTTTTTGAAAATTTTATTTTTGATTTGATTTCACGAAATCGATTGCGGCTCATTACTAAAGCTACAGGAGAGCATTTTACAAGGGGGACAGTTTCCCAATACTCTTCTTGATTATTTCGGATATTGTAGGATGACAGCAATAATATACCTATGAAAGTGTTTAGTTCTTCTGTAGATATTTGTAAGCCATTTCGTTGGCTAGCTTCTATGATATAGTTTTTTATTTCTCTGAAGAAAAAGCATTCAAATAACTCCACAGGTGACATAGATAATATTTTTGTCCGTACATTATCAGACAGAAAAACTTGATCATCTAGATTTCCAGGGTAACCTTTTTTTCGTTACTCCATGAAAAAACGTGATTTGGTTCCAATTGTTTTTGAGATGCTGTGTAGTTATGGAAAACAGATCTATATGATACATTCGGTCTGAAAAATTCCGATCCCGAATTCTCGTCATCTGATGAATCATCTCCATCAGAGCCAGTGTAATCTGGATTAGGTATGATGATACGTTCATCATTTTCATCGGAATCCCATTCCGATTCGGAGTTTGTTGCAATTTTTGAGGCTTTACGCTTTGGCATTTTTTTTTGCTGGGTGTACTCGAAAATTCCCAGGATGACAATGCGGTGAAGGTGTGGTTTGATGTCAGAGTGCAATAAAGGTTACGGAGTCGCTGGAAATTTTTTATTGAAAAACTATGCGCTTTTCGGAAAATTTGTCTAGAATAAAAAGTTCTTGTAATCAGCCGAGGAATACGCCTGAATTTTTCCGGAGCGTTTTTAGCAAAATTTTGAATTTTGCAAAAATGGTCAATATGCAAAATCCAAAATTTTGCTCAAAACGCTTCGAAAAAATTCAGGCGTATTCCTTGGCTGACTATAAGAACTTTTTATTCCTGATGATGTTTCCGAAAAGCGCATCGTTTATTGTAAAAAAATTCATGAATGTTTTCACCAAAATTTGGCCATTAAGACGCCATGTTGAAAATACTAAAACGAAAAATCGATCTTTGAACCATGGATTCTCAAAGTTTAGACATTTATTCCACCCGTTAGTGAGATTCCAGGTTAATTTACTACTTGGTGTCAAATTCGCCTGTTTTGTTTGAAAATTGTAAATGACTTTTAGAAAATTTAATTTTTTGATTGAATATTAACTTTTATGAAATAAAAACTGAATTATTCTATTTTTGTTTAAAATTTCATATTTTTTATTGAAACTTGATCCTTTTTGGTAAAAAATGGATTTATGTATTTGAAAATTCCCGTATTTTATTGAAAATTTGTGTGATTTTGTTAGAAATAGAAAGTTTCTCCCTTGAAAATTAATCTTTTTGTTGACGTGACTTAAAATTTACAAGGCCCTAACCTTGCAGCGGGCGTTATAAGCCGGTCAATTTTCATGCATACAGCGCTGACTTCCGTCGGCTGGAGTCTGCTGCGTTTTTACGCGCGTGCGCCTATCTATCACGGCCAGTGAAGAAGTTTAGGAGTGGGGACTACATCCCTCCGAGTATTTCGATGCGACGAGCAGTGATCCCAGATTTGAAACGAGATGTGGCAGGAGATGCTGTAAATGAATGAGTTGCGCGCGCAACCCATTTCTCCTCTTCTGAATTTGAAAACTCGAAGATGCACGATTGCCGGTAGGAGCACTTCGGCGATTCCATTTATATATCTATCTGCTAACTGCTTTGAAATAATTCAGGAGATTGGGATTTTAATATTTCCAGATTTTGATGCTGACGATTCTCATGATTTGAATAGATCGCGCGCTTCTTGATATGCGTATATTTTGAGGTTATGTTATTTCATGTATAAAATATAAATTATA
>NC_046658.1:134415797-134436458 GCF_010883055.1 Belonocnema kinseyi | reverse complement strand
TAATATTATAATTATGTTATATTATAAAAGTCTTATTTATATCTTGATCCGCGTTTGAAAGAAATTAAAGAAATTGGCGATTTTGGAATCCATCTCGTTTCGATAAAAACTCAATTATTTGATTGAAAAATTAATTATTTTGTTGAAAATGTAACTATTCTGTAAAAAAAGTCCTCTTTTCTATCAAAAGTTCAACTACTTTTTTAAAATTTTTATTTTTTTATATTTTTTTACATTTTTACATTTTTCGGTTGAATTATCAACTATAAATATTTTTTGATTGTAAAGTCGTTCTGTTGTAAATGCAACTATATTGTTAAAAATTAAAATCATAATTTTTAGGTGGAAATACTCTTTTTGTTTTTAAAATTAAGTAATTTCGTTGAAAGTTCATGTATTTTGTTGGAAATTGACCTTGTTTAGTAGAAATTTAATCTTTTTGGTTGAAAATGTATCATTTTTGGTCAAAAATGCAATTGTTTGGTTAAAATATCAACTGTACATCTTCTTGGGTTTAAAAGTCGATTATTTCACTAAGAGTTGAACTACTTTGTACAAAAATACGTTTTTTAACAAGGTCTTTTAATTATGGTTGAAAATTTAACTATTTGGTTGAAAGTATAACTCTTTCATTGAAAACTCATATTTTTCGCTTAAAAAATTCAACTTTTTGTAGATAATTCGTCTTTTTTACTTTAAAATTAAATAATTTCTTTAAAAATTCATGTATTTTGTTTGAGATTTGTCCTTTTTGTAGATCATCAATTTTCTTGGTCGAAAATTCATCTGATTGGTTGAAAATTTAATAACTTTGTTCAAAATTAATTTTTTCTGTTAAAAATTATTTATCTTTATCTGAAAAAGTAACTATTATATGATTGATTAAAAATTAATCGTATATATTGTTTAAGTAGGAAAAGCGTTTTTTTTATAGAACATTAATCTTCTTGGTCACAAATTCACCTTTTCCCTTGAAAATTTAACAATTTTGTTGAAAATTCGTTTTTTTTCTTGTACAATTCAATTTTGTAGCACAGTTTTTATCTGGAAATTGTAGCATTCCATTTTTGGTTGAAACTTTATCCTGTACATTGTATTAGTTAAAACACCAATTATTTGATATGAAATTAATTTATTTGGTTGAAAGGTAAACTTTTGTGTTGAAAATTCATTTATTCTGTTAATAACATTTTTCCTAAATTTAAAAAAATTGCGAAATAAAAAAATTGCCTTAAAATCGTCCTGATTCCTTTTTTTTAATTTTTAAAATCTTTTCAAATACTCACTTAAAATTAATTTTTCAAACTAAAAAATCATTTTCAATTTTCTTAGCAATTACAACAATTTTTGTTAATCTTTTTAAATATTTTACAATTCTTAAAAGCTTTTTTTAAAATCTGCAAAAATATACATCGTGTTTCAAATTATTTCAAATAATTTCAAGTTATAAATTAATTTTGAATATTATTCTAAATTAAAATTGTAGCGTTCAAACTTAAAATTTAGCTCATTACAATTTTAACAATTCAAGACTTTCTATTTTGAACCACTCTGTTTAAATTTGTATTGTTTTTAATAGTTGTTATATAGACTTGTCCCAGATCTGAATTATTATTTTTTTTTCAAAAAATCTCTGATCCAATTCAGAAATACATATAATTGCTTTGAAAAATTTCTTGTCCCAATTCAAATTTCAGGATGAAATTAGAAAATTCAAAATTTTAAATCTGAAAATAATTTTTTTGAGGTGGAAATGTTTTGAATTTTAAACTTTTAAAACTGATGCTTGACAAATTTTTGATTCAGAAATATTTCATTTAAACTCTGAATAATTCATACGTATAAAACACAAACTTTTAACACCTTTTAATTTTACAATTTTTTAAAATAAAATAAAAAAAATTTTTTTAAATAAAATAAAAATAATAAAAATAAAAGTTACATTGTTTTTATTTTAAGTTGTTCCAGATTAATATTTTTGCATTGTTATTTAGAGATAAAAATTTTAGTTTGCCAATTGAAAATGTTAAAAATTAACTTACTATCAAAATAATTGAATTTTCAACTAAAAAAAAAAGAGAATAACAAATTTCCAACAAAATAATTACATTTTAAACTAAAATGATAAATCTTTAACAAAAAAAGTTTGAATTTTTAATTAAAATCTGTTGAACTCATCCAAAAAGATATTAATTTTACACAAGGGTTGACTTTTCAATCAATAAGGATTTTTTTTATATTGTTGAATTTCAAAGCCAAAAAGATGATTTTTTTACAAAACAGTGTAAAGTTATTTTTAAACGGAATAGTTCAAGAACTTCTGGTTAAAAAATATAAAATTACTTTCAATGCTTTGAATTGAAGAACGAATAAGTAAATTTTTTAATGGTAAAGACTGAATCATTTTGATCAATAAAAATAGATAAATTACAATTCTTTTTTAATCGGAAACTTTTTAAATTATAAATTGAATTCGTTTATTTTAAGTCGCTTTGTATTATTAATTTGTACACTTTTATTTATAAATCCAAAATCAAAAGCTTATTTACGAATTGACAGTTTTGAAAATCGAACGGAGTAACAAGGCAGTTTCATTTTCAACTAAAAAAAAACGAAGTTTCAACCAAATCCTTAAATTCTTAACGAAGGAGATGAATTTTCATTTGAAATTATGAATCTTCAACAAAAAAAGCCTTACATTTTTTATTAAAAACTGTTGAACTCATCCAAACAGAAAAATTTTTCACAAAACAGTTGAGTTTTCAGTCTTTAACTAAAATGATGAATCTTCAAAAAAATCTAATTAACATAATAAATCAATTTTCAACCCAAAAGTTTACCTTTCAACCAAATAAATTAATTTTCTATCAAATAATTGGTGTTTTGACTAATTCAATGTACAGGATAAAGTTTCAGGCAAAAATGGAATAGTACAATTTCCAGATAAAAACTGTGCTAAAAAATCGAATTGAACAGGAAAAAAAAAACAAATTTCCAACAAAATTGTTAAATTTTCAAGGGAAAAGGTGAATTTTTGACCAAGAAGATTAATGTTCTATAAAAAAAACGATTTTCCAACTTAAACAATATGTACGATTAATTTTTAATCAATCATATAATAGTTACTTTTTCAGATAAAGATAAATAATTTTTAACAGAAAAAATTAATTTTGAACAAAGTTATTAAATTTTCAACCAATCAGATGAATTTTTGACCAAGAAAAATGATGATCTACAAAAAAGGACAAATCTCAAACAAAATACATGAATTTTTAAAGAAATTATTTAATTTTAAAGTAAAAAAGACGAATTATCTACAAAAAGTTGAATTTTTTATCGAAAAATATGAGTTTTCAATGAAAGAGTTAAACTTTCAACCAAATAATTAAATTTTTAACCATAATTAAAAGACCTTGGTAAAAAACGTATTTTTTTACAAAGTAGTTCAACTCTTAGTGAAATAATCGACTTTCAAACCCAAGAATATGTACAGTTGATATTTTAACCAAACAATTGCATTTTTTACCAAAAATAATACATTTTCAACCAAAAAGATTAAATTTCTACTAAACAAGGTTAATTTCCAACAAAACACATGAACTTTCAACGAAATTATTTAATTAATTTTTTTTAAGTATTAATATTTATATAATTTATATTTTATACATGAAATAACATAACCGCAAAATATACGCATATCAAGAGGCGCGCGATCTACTCAAATCATGAGAATCGTCAGCATCAAAATCTGGAAATATTAAAATCCCAATCTCCTGAATTTATTTCAAAGCAGTTAGCAGAAAGATATATAAATAGAATCGCCGAAGTGCTCCGACCGGCAATCGTATACCTTCGAGTTTTCTAATTCAGAAGAGAAGAAATGGTTTGCGCGCGCAACTCAGTCATTTGCAGCGTCTCCTACTATATTCACACGGACATAGCCCTGTCATAGTATTGGACCACATCTCGTTTCAGATCTGGGATCACTGGCGACGAGTCGCGATGCGATTGGATTGCAGCATCGTAAGCGTGCATTCTCAGTAATAGTAAAATGAGAAAAATTGAATTTCGTCGTTTACAGCGCCATATATCGCGAAACGAGAAAAATGTTTCAGACAAATCATACGCATTTTCATCCAAAGAATCCAAAAATGCAATGAAAAATAGGGGTTTCCATTTAAGATTTCAAACTGTCCCCCACCCCCACCCCTAGGTGTCTATTTTTCGACATATATTTGGCATGAACACGTTTTCGGCTACGTTCGGCGTCAAACGCAATAGTCTGTCTCTTTCTTTCACAGTAAAACCCGCAAATAGAAAGAGACAGAGTATTGCGTAAAGCGTCCATGTAGTACTAGTGTTCCTTTATCGATCGACGAGAATGGAGGAGAAAAGAAAATGAAAAAAGCACGCTCAGAGCTTCTTTGATCGCAATTGTAAAAATAATGGAAAATTTGTATGTACAAATACAAAATAAAAGAATAAAATTAAACTGTTCATTTCTCATCATTGTCTGTCTTCTTAGTTTCCACTTATGGATCCACTTCTTTGATTGCGCAGCTTCAACCGGCTTTAACCGGCTTCAACCGGCTAAAAATTATTTCAGCTTTCGCCATCTACATGTTTCTATGTTTTTATCAAACATGATATCACTGAGATATGTAAGTAATAAAAACTTTTAGTGTAAGCATTATGGAAAAATGTATTTTGAATTAAGAAGCATATCTTTTATTTCCAAAATTAGACATGCAGTATAGTTTGTAGTTATTGATATTCGTTATTTTTATATTGTTTTTTTTACAGAAATCGTTTCTTAAAAAATCGAAAACGTCTCAGTAAGACTTTAATGCTTAGAACAAAGTTAGAACTGCGAACAAAAATTAATTACTGTTAAACAAAATGTTTTATAACCTAGCATAAGTATAGAATAATACATACATTTTTATGTTTTAAAAGTTATTTTGTTTTTTACCTCTAGCTGTTAGCTCATACTGATCTTTTTCATACTAATATCTTTTAATATTAGAGGTTTGACTAGTACCGCGCCAGTACCAACGGTATAAAGTGGCCCAGTATTTCAGATGAGTACAGAACTTAATTATCCTCATGGTTTTTTACCAGTAGGGCGCTAGTACTATCAGAACGTATTTACCGAGTAGTGAAGATCAGTACAGAATTTAAATATCATTAGGGCATTTAGCTTTAAAGCCCCAGTACCAACAGTATATTCTGGCCCAGTATTGTGAGTTAGTGCAGAACTTAGTTATTATCAGGGGTTTCACCAGTACCACACCAGTACCAACGTTATTTACTGGCCCTGTAATACAGGTCAGTACCTCGCCGAGTTTGCAGTATTGGGTCAGGCAGTACTAACAGAGTGTACCGCACCAGTATCAGATGTAAGTACAAGCCCAGTACTGGCTAAATACTGCAAGTCAGTACAGAACATTGTTATCATTAGGAGTTTTGCCGGTACAAAGCCAGTAGACCTGCCAGTATTCTAACAGTACCGAGCCAGTACTAAACTTCGCCCGGTGGTACTGGGGCAGTACTGCGCTGGTGGTAAATTTCCCAATGGGATTTCCATTAAAATCCAGATTTTTACAATTAGCACCAAATTTTGCACACATGACCAATCGGCAGAAAATTTTTCACGAATTTTCTTTATGCTTCCGGACAGACCATGCCAGAATTTAGTGGAAAGTTGGAATAAAGATGTGGGGCATTTTTGAAAGTAAGTACATAAATTTAAAAAAATTTTTGAAGATTTTTGGCATTTTCTGTTGGAATTTTCCGACCGATTTCAAAACTCTAAATGCTAGATTCGATGACTTAAAAACAATTTCTTAATACTTAAAATTACTTATTTCTTAATACTTAAAATTTTAAGATTTCGAGTTCTCAAAGACATTCGAGTACTCGTATCGTTTCGAGCTTTCTGAAAAGCTTGATCTTGACTCGACTCGAACCAGATCGGGCTCAGCTCGTCACGACTCGCAAGGTAACAAGCTCGACTCGTCTCGTTCGAACTTCGAGTTCCGAGATTTTCGCACACCCCTAATTTGATTAAAAATTTATTTCTATAGGTAAATTATTCAACTATGTGGTTCAAAGTTCAAATTTTTTTTTAAAAAGTTAGTTTTCTTTTAGGAAAATTCAACTGCTTTATTTGCAATTCATCTTTCTGGTTAGAATATACTACTATTTATTATAAAATACAACTTTTTATGGTAGAAGTAATTTTTTATTACGCAAATTCGACCATTAAGTGAAAATTTCATCTTTCTATGTAAAAATTAAATTATTTGTTTAAGAATCCGTCTATTTTCTTTTTATTGAAGAATCAACACAATTTAAAAGTAAACCATTTTCTGAATTATTTTGTTAAAATTTAACTATTTTTCTGAAAATGGAATTAATTTACAATTGAAATCCTTAGAATTTCATACCTAATGTTAATAATTAATGATATTTAATAATCTGTGGCGAAGAAGCGTAGGGGTGCAAAATTTCTTCAAAATGGCGTGACGTAGTTTTAGAAATTGTAAAATTTTACTTTGACATACCTGAAATATGTTAATTAAGGAACATAAAATACCAAAATTTTTGACACACTCAAAAAGATATATATTTCTGGGCCTCACAGATCCATTTTTTAAAAAACTTTTTAAGATTTTGTCACAAATCTGGGTGATGTATTTCACTTAAAGTAATACAATTCAGTAATGCAAAAGTAATATGATACATGCGTATGCCAAAATAATATGATACATTCATACGCTACAGTAATATGAAGCATTAATGTTCCAAAGTCATATGATGCATTCATTTGCCAATGTAATATGACACATTCGTATGATAAAGTAATATGATACATTTACACCAGCAATAGAAACGTAATTCGAATTTTTTCGAAAATGGGTAAAGCCTAAATATTTTTGTTAAATTTACCAAAAATTCAGGCCTTTCTTGAACCAGTCCTCTCATGGATAAGTTTAAGAAAGTGCATTCCTATCTAATATTTACTCAAGAAATAAAATAATGATGAAAAGAAGATATCTATTCTAATAATTTTGAGGAAAAGTGAAAAGCGAGCTAGAATTGATATACCTTCTAGCATCAGATTACTTCTTGCGTCGAAAATATATGTATTTATTTACTATATACATTTTCTGGCGAATGGAAGCCGCAAACTGTGCTTGGATCGAAGTTGTCCCCTCTATTCCAATATTTTCCGCCTCATTTATCTCAGTTTAGTGCGGAATAAATAATGTACTGGAGCTGCGAAATGATTGACTTTTTTCCCAACCGTTGGATAATTTTCCAGCTGATAGATTTTAGATAAGGGGCGGTAAAAACGAGACATTATGAAAGAAACATTATTGTCATGAAATGCGCGAGACCCCGAAAAGAAAAACATAGAAGCTTTTTTTGAGCAAAAACTCTGGTAGGGGGAAAGTTTCAAAATAATTCAAAGTGGAAGATCATAAATATTAAACTTGTTTAAGTTTTTAATTATTTCAGGATTTTACTCCTCAAATTTTTACTATACATGAAAAAAAGAGTTGTATATTGTATTCGTATTTAAAACCGTATTCTTGGATATGCTCAAAGAAATAAAACAAATTCTTTTTCATTCTTCCGTAAAAAATTAAAAATCGGAATCTGCTTTATCAGAGGAAAACATTTTGATGCTTTGCTTCACAGTAACATTATTTTAAGGTATGCCATTATTATATGTAAAAATTGTTATAAACAAATGATTTGTTGAAAAAATGGTTTTTTACGATTTTTCATAATTTTGCGTATTTTGAAGTAATATTGCAAGAAATTTGGAATGAAATAACATAATGATGAAAACAAATTCTGATGAGTATTTAATGTTAATAATATACAGAAATTTAATTTAAAAAATGCATCAGTCAGACATTTTTTGACAGAAAAATTTTTTTTTTTTCCTTTGAAATTTTTTAATTAGGATCTTTATGCTAATTTTAGACAATTTTATAATTTGTGGATTACTTTCATGATTTTTTTTAATGAATTTAATAAACAAAACCAAAGAAAAGGCTATTTTTATAAGAAAAGTTAGTTTTCCAATGACAACTTTTTTAATTAGGATCTTCATTATAAATTCAGCAACATTAATCATTATTTGATAATTTTTTAAATCGAATTCAAGGAAGATATTCAGTATAAGGACATGTGTGGACCAAAACATTCTTTTTTATCGATGTTATTATTTTTAATGGGGAAATCCATAATCTTAGAAAAATTCATAATTTATTGATAAATGTTTTCCAATTGAAAAACAGATGCATTATTCTGAATCTCCAGTCTAATTAAAAGAATTGAAGTAATAAGAAACTTCAACTGAAAGGACTGAAATTAACAAAAAAAATTTTTTTGAAATATTGCCAAATAATGCTTATGCTTATGATATTTGTTCAGAACATAATAAAATTTATAAAGTAAATATGAGCGTTAATGAAATTTTTATTAAGTTCTCAATTAAAAAGTCTCACATAAGAAAAAATCGCCCTCCACAAACGGAGCAAAATAGATAGACAAACTTTGAGTGTTAACATTTAAATGGTCAGTTTGAACTTCCAGTAAGTATTGTATACAATCCATAATTTTTTCTCCAAAGTCAAAGATATTCTCATTTTATGCTCTACTTATGTTCACAGAACATAATTAATTTTAATAATATTTAACTTAATTATTATAAACAATTTTTATAAACAAATTCTTATTAGTGTTTTTTTGGCATAGAAAAAATCTTTTTTTTTACGCTAGTTGCTAATATTTTTCATAAGAGTCATAATTTGTGACAAAAAAATTAGCATGAGTTAACAAATATTGTTCTTATAAACATTTCTATAAACAAATTCTTTATAAACGAGTTTTTCTCATAGCTGAATTGATTTTTCTGAACAAAAGTGATTCAGAATTGTCTTTAAAGCCATTTATATACTTTGAACTTTATCAAACATAAACAATATAGGTTGTCTATAATAATCAAAAAAAGGACGGTTTTCTACAGAAGAACAATTCCATATCCAATTTTGAAATCACTGTTAGTTTATTGTCGGATAATTTCAGTGGGAAACCGTCCTTTTTGCATGTAAAAAAAATAAATAATAGTTTTGTTAAAAAACTTGTTTATAACAATCATAAATATTATTTTTTATTTAATTTCGTTGGTTAGTCACCGCAATAAATGTCACTCTAATAATTATTTAAGAAAAAAACATTTTTTTCTACGAGGAAACAGCAGATTTGGAGACTTGTTTAACTAAATTGTTATAGACAATCCATATTGTTTATGTTTGATTAAGCTTAAAGTATATAAATGGCTTTAAAGACAATTGTGAATCACTTTTGTTCATAAAAATCAATTCAGCTATGAGAAAAACTTGTTTATAAAGAATTTGTTTATAGAAATGTTTATAAAAACAATATTTGTTAACTCATGCTAATTTTTTTGTTACAAATTATGACTTTTATGAAAAATATTAGCAACTAGCGTGAAATAAACGATTTTTTCTATGATAAAAAAACAATAATAAGAATTTATTTATAAAAATTGTTTTCAATGATTAAGTTAAATATTATTGAAATTAATTATGTTCTATGAAGGCATGTGCAATAATTCCGGCTAATAGTGAGTTTCTATCTCTATTTTTTCTTGAGATAAACATTCAGAAAGCTAAAATGGTCAATTTTGTCACTATAATTGTTGATATATTGTTGCTCTGTGGAAAAAATTTAAAAAAATGAAACCACAATTCTCTTAAAAATTAATTTCTGAGGATTTCTAAAAAAAAAATTTTTAATCGGTTAAGAAATACGACCTATGGTTGATTATGAACAGTAAATTCCTATTCCAGACCACTGTGCGACGCCTCACTCCGCAAGAAAATTTATCATTGAAAGATGGTCAAACTATGAATTTTTTATAAATATTGTGTAAACAATCAAATCTTGGAAAAATGGTCAAAATGTGTATTTAATTATCAAAAAATTGTTTAAAAAATTAATATTTTTGATTAATTTTAACAAAAATTACAGCTAGGAGTCACTTACGATACATCTTCATTGTGTTTCGCAAGAAAAAATTGGCAATATTCGTGGAATCATGTAAAAAAAGTGAATATGTTCATAAATATTATTTACATAATTACCAGTTGTTGTTAATTTGAAAAAAATTACAACAAAGACTCATTAGCAAGACATTTTTGGTCGATTCGGCAAAAAAATTGAGCCTATTCATTGTGACATACAAAAACTGTGTATTTGTTTATAAAAATTGTTTAAATAATGATGCAAAGCAACAGATAATTTTAAATATTTATAATTAAGCCTACATTTCTCTCATATTTTATATAAAAACTGTAAATTTCTAACAACTAATAATTTCGAATCACAAAAAATGCATTTTGTTCATTAATTTAGTTATAACATTATAAACAATTTTTTCTCACTCGAATCTACTGAAAACTATTGTTAGATAGTAATTACACTGACTAAGACTCTTCTTTAAGCAATTCGCAGATCTTAAAAAAAGAGGTACATCTGAAAAGTTAGGATAAAAGTATTGTTTATTTGGTTGTTAAATAAAAAATTTTGGTATAGCCCAATCAAAATTCTCGCACCCACTCGATATACCCAAAAGCCTTACGGTCATTAAAAAAAACAATATATCATCAAAAGAAGTGAAAAGTTTGGCCATTTTAGCTATGTGAATTTTTATCTCAAGAAAAAATACAGAAAGAGACATACCATCAGCTGGAAGTATTGAAAGTCAACATTCCTTTTAAAAATGAGCTAGAGAATACGAATAAAGTATTATTTTCAACATGTAATTACCATAAGTCTGTTTTATAGGGTCCTAAAAAAAGTCCAGAACTGAAAAAATGAGTTTTGTGATTTTTGGGTGCTTATTAGTATTTTTTAGGTTTTTTTAAAATGAAAATTGTAGCTAATATATGAAATACTATTTCATACTCATAATTAGATTCTTACAAAAATTGTTTAAACAATTTATCATTGTTTTCAGAACTTTTTTCTTAGAATAGAGATGGAAAGTTGAAGTTTTTTCAAAAGTTTTTCACTTTTTGTCAAATTTTAAATTAAACTTAGGTGATACTTAATTATTGTTGATAGAAATAATTGTTTAAACAATTTTTAATTATTGTCAATATTATTCAATTTCAATAATGATAGAAAGTTGTGATTTTATCTGAATTTTTTAACTGTTTGTCCAATTTACAATTAGAGTGAGGTGGATAATTAATTAATTTTGAAAAATTAACTTTGTAAATAGCTTAATATTATTGCTTATGATATCTAATTTGAATATTCACTCAAAATACAAGAAAATCAAACTTATTCGAATCAGCGCATGCTTTTACTTTAAGCCATTTGAATATTAAAGCGGTTGATTCAAATCAGTGTAAGAATTAAAAAAATATTTTATCACACATTTTTTTTATACAATTATATTTGCTGTTGCTGTTAGATGTTTAATTCGTTCTCCACCAGTTTTCTAGCCATTAGCGCAGGATGCCTGATTAATAAATGTATGTAACGACCCTGATCAGGTCCCTTTACGGCCCAAATACTCTCCCCTAATGATTGAGTAAGGCAGTTAGAATTATACCGTACTCTGTTGAAGATCAGGCGCATTAAAAGAAGTCCCGAGTTAAGGCATCGGCCGTGTTATGCCTTATGTGATGCCTATCAAGTACAAACGCGTTCGAGTTTCACACTTCTTACAAAAAATGGATTCTAACAGAAATATAAAAAGATTTGAGTAGAATTCAATCAAAAAACCGACGAGTTTTTCACTTTAAATACCATTTAAACCTTTAATTATCATAAAAATGTCAAATGTAACATTTTTCAAAATAAAAGAAGAAAAATTATTCATACAATATTACCGTAGATTTATAATCGGTTCCAGTAATTTTACTTGTAATTTTATGAATGGTCAAGAAAATATTAATAAACCGAATAATAATGTGAATAATTATTTTTTCCATTTATTTTTCATAAATAGAAATTTAAATTGGCGCGGTATCGCGTGACGCGCCATCTGGCGCCACGTTGGTATTCGCGCGTATTTCGTACGGTCTTTTGTTTTCACGCCAGTGAATCTATGAATGTCCACAGTTTCGGCACGTGAATGTCTTTTCATTAATAGCCTATATAATAAGTGTAATAAGGAATTGAAGGTAAGAATAGTATATATTTTACATTTACATTAATTCATCTGTCTTGAAAGCAATAAATTTCCATAAAACTACCTCCTTTGTAGTCGCTTTTCGAATGCTTGATTTTAAGGTTAGGTTAAATATGGATTATTGTATTTATCTTCTTTTTCAATAATGTTTCTGTAAAATTGAGTCTTTTCTATGAAGAATTTATTTATTTATTGTTTATAAGTACCAGCAAACCAGCATAGGCGTGATTATTTTGTTTTCTTTTTTGAAAGTTTGATCAAGTTTGATCATGGGCCTTACTTATTTTTAATGCACAGAAAAGGTTACCTGATACGGACGCTCTAAGGTTGGCTACACACGGCTCTTACCATTTTTAGCGTGACGAAACACCATCAAGGCCTGATAGGATGTCCTTATCCGGACCTTATATCAAATTAGGCAACCTCATCAGGACCTAGTAGTGCCCTGATTTATATTTCTACACGGGTAGCCTTAACAGAAAATACGGCCTGGCGGTGCTTTCTATAAACTTCGTTACCAGTTTGAGGGGGGATTTTTTATGAAAAAGGCTACAACTACTTTATTAAAAATGCATTTCTTTCACTCGAAGGTTTATCTATTTGTCGAGAATTCAACTAATGTGATGAAAAGTAGTTTCATCTTTGGTTACAAATAAATTTTTCAAACTGTTCATTAAACTATTCTATTTTTTGTTGAAAATTTATCGTCTTTTGTTAAAAATGCAATTATTTGGTTATTATTTGGAAATTATTTGGTTATTATTTGGTTGAATTTACATTCATGTATTTTCTCCGAAATAGGTATTTTTGGTAGAACATTAATCCTTCTATTCAAAATTTATTTTTTCTTGGTATAAAATTTATTACCTTTGTAGAAGATTAATTTATGTATTGTTAAAAACAATTTTTTAATCTCAAAAAATTACCCAAAGTCTTATCAAAACTTTATCCTGCGTTTATTGGATAAGTTGGAAATTTTTTTTTGGATAAAAAATTAATCTTCTGAATCGAAAATTTCTTTATCTGTTTTTTAATTTAACAAATTTTTTGAAAATTCGTTTCATTCAAAGTTTTCTTTATCAGAGATTTTATCTGAAAATTTAACCATTCCATTTTTGGTTAAAACTTCATCCTGTACATTGTATAAGTTAAAAATTTAACTGTTACAAAATTCATGTATTTTGTTGAAAAGTCGCCTTTTTGGATAGAAAGTTAATTTTGTTTGTAGAAAGTTTAACTTTTTAGGTGAAAATTTAATTATTTGATTGAAAATTCACATATTTTGTAAAAAAGTCGTCTTTTATGTAGAAAATTATTCTTGTTTGTTGAAAGTTAAACTTTTTGGTTGAAAATTTAACTATCTTGTTAAATTTTTAGCTTTTCACTAACTTCACTGATGCAGATGATTTTCTTGCATGTGATAGGGTGAACATTTTTAACATGCAATATACGAGTATCTTTGCTTTCGAAGTTATAAAAAGTTATAAAAAAACGTTTATAAAACACTCCGAATGATCCAATCCTCGATCAGTTCTTCTATATAAATATTCTGAAAGAATGTATACTGTGACAAAAAGTGCAGTATAATTGGCCATATAATAGCTTCCGATTATACGGCCACGTGATTGTACCTTTTAGAACCAGATTAATCCATTTTGCTTTTCTTTTTCTTTTTTGTATAAGTGGTTGAAAAATAACAAAAATAATTTTGGAAAAATATGTAATATCGTAGGAGTAATCTAATTCTATTGTTAATAAAATTTGTATCTGCTAATATATAATAATCAGTGATTTGCAACTGTATGAGCGCAAGAAGAAATAAATTACATATAACATATTTTTGTTTAAGTTAAACGTATGAAATTTTTGTCGCTTCGTTTAATTATGTGTAACTTTAAAAATATATATTGGGTAAATTTTTCTATTAGTTATGCATAAAGATAAAATATACGTATTTTTCATTGAAAAGTTTAAGTTCACTTATTTAACGCATTGGTTAGTATTTTACCTATTTTAAAAAATTTAATTAATTTGGCCACATACCAGAAACATCGCGTAATGTCGATATTTCCAGGGACGCATTCCGTTTGTTTTCAAACTAGCATGGGGTGTTAATGAAACAAGATATACGTAACTGGAAATATACCCACATCAAGTGATGTTTCTGCTATGTGCCTAAATTAATTTGACAGTAATTTTTTTTAATAATTAAGAACAAAGATTTGACTACCCGAGGTAGTCGGTTCAATTATAAAATACCCGTTAGGAAATAACCCCATTTGGCCCTATTACAAGTTGGGCACTAATCGGGGACTAGTCGAATTATTAATTTTGACAAAATACCCAGACGGGAACTAATTGGGAACTAGTTGGACTTTTTGTTGTCAAAATTTCAGTCGGGGCCTGGTTGGTGGTTGGTCAAGGACTAGTCGGGCCTTTTTGTTCGCTAATTTCCGTGCGGGTAATCTTCAGGCTCTGGTCGGGAGCTACTGGGGCTTTGGTCGGGTTATTCTTATGTTTGAGTTTTCGGCGAGGTTTTATTAAATGAGGTAATATCTAAAAAAGAGTAATGATTTTTTGATTCTAAAACACTAAGAATGTATTTAACAATAATTTTACACCGCTTTTTGAAGAAAAGATTTATTAATGTTAAATTAATCTCAAATATACTTAATAAATAATAATCCATATTGGAAAAAATATATATAGATGTAGGTAAAAAGTCTGCCGAAAGTCATCAGACTCTAAATTTGTACAGATGCTTATTTTTAAATTGATCTGAAATATTTGCCATATGTAAATAAAGTCTAATCCTTCATGTAGTTGAAATTGGAAAGAGAAAAAGTTTTTGATTAATCAGTGAAGAGCAGTATACTAGTAGTAAACTATTAAGCACGGTGCAGTTCAGATTTCGCTAGCACCATCATTTGGGTCTTGCGGTTCTGGACTGGTAGCTTTAAAGAAAATCCGCAAGGGCACGACGTGCCGCCTCTCGCACAACAGAAATGACGCGTCGAGTGTTTAAGACAGCAGTACACACGTAACGAAGCATAATTACTTGAAGCAGAGACCACTGTGACCAACATGGCTGCCTTCCAGCTGAATTTTTCTTTTTTGAATTAATATTCCACAAATTTTGGGGAATTTTAGTTACATAAATTTATGTATTTTTAAGCGTAGGATATGTTCACCATTAAATCTTGGGTAAATTTAAGCACTTTTAAATATTTCAAAAAAGTTTATGGAGATTTGCGTAAATAATAAGTATTTTGACAAACTTTTAGGGGATGTTCCACAAATTTTGGAGAGTTTGGTTAATAATCCACGCGGATGTATTATTACATGACCCTTTACTAGTAGCCGATCAGGCCCCGACTAAGATAAGTCGGGTCACCTGACTAGCCCCCGACTAATCTACCGTGACGCTACTGGTCGGGGGCTAGTCAGAGGACCCGTCTAGCCCCCGACTTTAAGTGGGGTCGATTGGTCGGGAACCAGACTAGTTACCGATTTGAATTTCTACACGGGTATAGTTGTTTTGTCTAACAGAGATAATCATTTTGAGTATATGAAAATAATAGATTCAACCATTTTCTATATTCTACGTGAACATTCTTGGATTTTCAAATTGACACTCTAAGCTAATCGAGTACACACTCCCGAGATCGTAAACTTTACACTCTGAGTTAGTGAACCTAGCTTCCAAATTTTGACACTCAAGAATCGTAAATTTTACATTCTGGGATAGTGAACCTGATCATCAAATTTTAACACTCCTCGAATCGTACGCCCAACTATCTAGGGGGCTGTCCTATAGTCCAAACTCAAATTTAGCCAGTCTAAAACTCTACATTTTCAGGGTGACTATCCATTTTTCTTCCTTCAGATGCCTGAAAATTGTATTTTTTGGTCAAATTGTTTTGAAAAATCATGAAAAATATCAAGTAAACATGATATTGCTGAATTTACTACGAACTTCCCAATTAAGAAAATTTTTATCGAAAAAAAAACGATTTTTTTTCAAAAAATGCGTTTTCTCTGGTTTTATTCATTCAATTTGTTTATAAAAATCATAAAATTGACCAATTATTTTAATTATTTCAAAGGACTATTATTGAAAAAAAACTAGTTTTTCTGCATGATAAGGTTCCTAGTTTAAAAAATTGACCATGTTTATGTTATTGGCGAGCACCGGGAACGTCAAACAGAAAAAATGACCATTTTTACATTCTCATCAGAGAAGGTATTAGATTTGTTTAAAATTTTACCCCCTAGTTTTTGTCAAATGTCAACGTTTTGAGACCCCCTACATCCGAAAAACAGGTTTTTACGAACGTGTCTGTCTGTATGTCTGTATGTCTGTCTATGAACACGATAATTTTTCAAAAAATTAATCTATTAGATTGGCCTTTTGTACACTGGTTAAAAATCCTAAACTAAGGGTCAAGTTCGTTAGCCAGCTATTTTGGATATAAATTCAAAAAGTGGGCACATTTTGCATATTTTTGAGACCGCTATTTCAAAAATTCCTAAATTCTCTGTACGGTTATTCATAGTATTAAAAAATTCGCACAATTTATCCTTATGACCTTTTTCATAATCTTAAAAATTACCAGAGTTATAGCATTTACAAAATTCCAAAAAACAAACGAAAATAAACATTTTAGGCCAAATAACGCACAATATGAAAAAAGTCAAAAAAAAAAGCTTGCTTTTTGAATGCGCTACAAGATTAGCATAACAATTTTTTGAATTTAGTTGAAAAATAAAATTTTCATATTTTGACAGCTTACAAAATTATGAAAATCTAAAAATTACATTTTTCGGTCAAATTATGCAAAATACGGTCAAAGATGATGAGAAAAAAATTGTGCATTCGAAAAAGATCTCCAAATTTGTTATCAACCACTTTTTGATACGATGTATAGTTTTGGATCTAATCATGAAAAACTTGATTAACAGTAAAAAAAATCTGCCCGCTTCGTGAGCAAGTTCTAATCACAACTTTTGTCATTTAATTTCATTTTCGTTTCGTGTGTGCAATTTAAAAAAATTTAATTGTTATTTTTTCATGTTAATACATTTTCATCAGAGAAGGTATGAGATTTGTGTAAAATTTGATCCCCCTCCCAGTTTTTGTCAAAACTTCACGTTTTGAGACCCCTTGAATCCGAAAAACAGGTTTTTACGAATGTGTCTGTCTGTCTTTATGACTGTCTGTCTATGAGCACGATGACTTTTGAACAAAATAATCTATTAGATTGGCCTTTGATACAATATTTTAGTGTCCTAAGCTAAATACCAAGTTGGTTGGTCAGCCATTTTGGATAAAAATTCTTAAAGTGAGCGTATTTTAAAAGTTTTTGAGATTATCATAACAATTTTTTGAATTTTCTCAAAAAATTGAAAAATGAAATTTTAATCGAACAAAAAGTAATAAAAAATTGTAATTTGTTGTCAAACTATGCAAGCTACGAAAAAATTAGGAGACAAACATTATGCACCCAAAAAATATCTACAAATTTGTTATTAATCACTTTTTTATAGAACACGCAGTTTTCGTTTTATTTATAAAAAAAGAACAGTGAAAATACAAAACTTAAATTTTTCGACACATGACACAAGCTAAGAAAAAATAAATGGATAACATTTTATTACCGAAGGAAGAGAACAACCATTTTTAGTGATGGTTTTTTTATATGAGGTTTTCGTTTCAATCGTAGAAAATAATATTATAAATAATGAAAATGACTGTTTGGAGAAACGGCACATGATAGATTAAAATATTTATAAATCCTATGTTCCAAAACGTAGCTAGAAAATTCCCTTTACCTATTTTTTTCATACTGCAGGCCGTTTTTTTAACTTTTAGCATACCAAAATTTACCAGTT
The DNA here is from genome assembly GCF_010883055.1 of Belonocnema kinseyi. NCBI lineage: Eukaryota > Metazoa > Arthropoda > Insecta > Hymenoptera > Cynipidae > Belonocnema > Belonocnema kinseyi. Next base: position 134,418,319 of record NC_046658.1, on the reverse strand, counting down.
TTTTCAGTCTCCAAAAAGGCTTTTTTCTCTATGATATTTTCAAATTCAAACATGAAAAATAAACAAAAATTATGATTGAAAGTATTAAATGCGCACTTTCTGAATCAAGGAATTTTATATGCAACCATTCTTTAAAAAATTTAAAACGTAGAAGCTGAATAGTTTTAAAATAATGTCTTATAAAATAAATATAATATTTGAAAAAATACTGAAATGTACAATTTTGAATTAGTTTAAAAAAATTTTAATATAACATTTACAAAACAAACTTTTAAACGGGACACTGAAATTTCGTCTGTTTTAATATCAATGCAAGTTACGAATTATAATAATATACATTTATGGGAATCATATAAAATTTCAGGGATGAATTCAAGTGCGAAGCACGAGATACGTGACGAGAATGTGTACATGAAAGCCGAAGGAGCTTTAACAAAAGAGAATTCACAATAATTAAATTCCTGTTATCGCCATAAGAATGTGCCCGCGCAGCGGGCAGATTTTTTTCCTAATATTTCTTTATTTATAAAAAATCGAAAGCTATTTTTAATAATCAAGTTTGACAACTCTCTTAGAAATCTTATCAGCTTTTTTTAAAATTTTTTTCTGGTCCAAATGGGTCAATATTTGTGAGCTGTACGTTACTTTGAACCATAAAAGTCATTTTTTTCCCACTGTGCATCCGTCAGTTGTACTTTTTTCTAAAGGCGCAAGCGATGGAGGAGCAGTACGGGGAGGCAGTGAGTGGTAAGAGAGGGAAAGTGAGAGTTGGGGAGGGAGTGTGGGCGGAGAAGTGAGGAGAGTAGAGGGTAGTGAAGTAGGATGGTTAGGGGAGGGTTTTGGTAGTAAGGGAGGGAAATTTAGGGAAAGAGTTGTATAGGGTAGGGGAAGCGGAGTGTGAGAGGAGAAGCGAAGGTTAATGAAGTGAGGGAGAAGCGAGGGAGAAGGAAATGACTGAGATTCAGTTAAGACTTAAAGAGCAGTTTGAAAATGCTACGAAACCCTTTCTTGAAGGTACTTGGCGCCTAGTTTTCATATTGTTTTGTTCAAATGTTAAACTTAGAAACTAGATTATTTCAGGAAAAGATTTCAATTTCTTAAGGGCATGTCATTCTTAAAAAATTATCGATTTGACCAGTTTTAGGTGCCCCCAGCTTTTTTCCTAGGATAATAAATATTTTCACTTAAAGATTGAGGACATGATAGCGAACATGCTGACGGACGTCGCCGCATACTTTTTTTGTGGGTTAATTAAAAAAATTCTATTTTGCTAAATTTGATTAATTTGTGTGGTGCTGAGGAATTAGTATCGATTTTATCAGTGTTAGATTCCCTCGGCTTTCTTCCTAAAATAATGAAGATTTTGTATGTAAAATCTGGGGAGTTAAAGGTGGGATTTTGAGGTAAAGTGTGTTACAATTCTTTTCCATGATTATTCTTGAGTGCTACCGACAGAATTGGTACGACAGAGACCTACTTTATCAGAATGACAGAGAGCTGAAAACGACCCAAATCTTAAAATAGTGCACATGCATACTATTTTTAATGAGCACAATACATTTTTTGTTATTATCCCTCAAAAAAGAGTCCGGGGACATCCGTTATGATATTTTGTAGCATCTACGAATTCATTTTCGGAAAAATTGTCATTTTTGTGGAAAAAAGACGAGGGAACTGTACACAATTGACCACACGACGAAGTATCATATGCCCTTAAGGCGCTTCAAATGACTGTCAAATTCGCTAGTGGCAAACTAAATATAAACGGTTGAGTTGTTGAACGCCATATTTTAAGCACATTATCTAAATGCAATTATACCGGTCGGTTCAGCTCGCTTTTTCCTAAAAATGTTCTTGTTGTTTTTGTTTTTGTAGTTGAAAGTAGAGAGTATTTTTTCTCGCTTGAAACTGGCGCATCCGTGTATTTATGTACACTGCAGTGCAAAAGTTTTGGACCAACTCTTCTTTATGAATGAATAAATTCTCCTAATTTTAATTATACCAGAGCTAAAAAGTTCTCCTAAAAATGTTTATTGTTTTCGAAATTCTGTATGAAATGAGCTCAGGCTGAAGCAAATTTGTCTAGTTCTAAGTGGATATTCCAAAAATAGTGTGAATTTCAATTTTTTCTTAAATTCTCAATAACTTCCGAAATAGCCGGCATTTTTTTAACCCTTAAACGGCCAAAACGCCACTACCGGGACACTGCTTTTCAACGGCCAATAACTAAGACTATTCGACACTAGAAAAAATTGAGACACATATATTTTTATTGCTTAAGATCTCCTCTTTCTGACGGTGCCAATGAAATTCATCAAAAAATTTATTTTTTATCCGAAAATGCAGTTTAAACAAAAAAAAACGTGATTTTTCGTGCCTATTTTTTTTGTGAACCATTTTCCAAAGCTTTTCGAGTCTGGAATTAACCTGGAATCTCACTAACCGGTGAAATAAATGTCTAAACTTTGAGAATCCATGGTTCAAAGATCGATTTTTCGTTTTAGTATTTTCAAAATGGCGTC
>NC_046658.1:134401845-134415697 GCF_010883055.1 Belonocnema kinseyi | reverse complement strand
AGATTACTCTGGCTCTGATGGAGATGATTCATCAGATGACGAGAATTCGGGATCGGAATTTCCCAGACCGAATGTATCATATAGATCTGTTTTCCATAACTGCACAGCATTTTAAAAAAAATTGGAACTAAATCACGTTTTTTCAGGGATTAACGAAGAAAAAGTTTGCCCTGGAAATTTCTGTAAAGAAATCAGCAGGAAATATTTGTCGCAATCAAAACTAGGTGATTTCGAAACTCACAGATACGAATCACGAACAAGAGCATTATGTAATAATGAACAATGTCGCCAGAGGACTACTAGATTTTGCATTGATTGCAACATGTATTGCTGCTTACATTGTTTCTCAAAATTACATTCTGAAACAGCAGGATCAAAATGATTTCAACGGATTGAAATCTGAAATGAAAAAATTCTCCATAAAAAAAATTAAAAAATGTAAAAAAAATATATGAAATCCTTTAAAAAATAAAGAGAGACTATTGATATTCGTCGACCTCCACGTTGGTAATAGTTGGGCAACGTAAACTTTGTTTGCGGCAGACGGACGATAGATATTCGTGAATCATTTTACTCTTACATGATGCTTGGAACTATGAAAATTTTTTATTGAAAAACTATGCGCTTTTCGGAAAATTTGTCAAGAATAAAAAGTTTTTGTAATCAGCCGAGAAATACGCCTGAATTTTTCCGGAGCGTTTTGAGCACAATTTTGAATTTTGCAAAAATTGTTCATATGCAAAATCCAAAATTTTGCTCAAAACACTTCGAAAGAAATCAGGCGTATTCCTTGGCTGATTACAAGAACTTTTTATTTTTGATGATTTTTCCTAAAAGCGCATCGTTTATTGTAAAAAAATTCATGAATGTTTTCACAAAAATTTTGCCATTAAGACTTTATTTTAAAAATACTAAAACGAAAAATCGATCTTTGATCCATGGTTTCTCAATGTTTAGACATTTATTCCACCCGTTAGTGAGATTCCAGGTTAATTACATTATTTAGCAGAAACTCTCGGCCCTTAAAATTGTTTTATAGTTAATTATGCAAGACGTTTTTTTTCCGATTTAAGACAAAAAATTGAATTTGGGCAATGAAAAAATTAATTTTCAGTGAAAAATATAATTTTTCATCCTGAAATTGTGCAGTTGAATTTTTAATCAATTTTTAACAAAATAGTTGAACCATAATCAAAAAGATCAGTTTTCAACTAAAAAAGATAAATTTTTAATTAGAAATATAAATATATAAAACAGAAATAGGATAATGCCTTTTTAATTAAAATAATTAATATTTACCAGCGACAAATTAAATTTCAACAAATTAATTGAAATTTTACTAAAATAGATGCATTTAATGATACATACATAGTTGAAATTTCAAGCAAACAGATGTATTTTTAACCAAGATGAATAATTTTATATAAAAAAGAAGATGTATGAAACAAATAATTGAATTTTCAACCCAAAAATATCAATTTTTAATTCCAAACTTCAGTATTCCAACAAAAGTGGAATAGTTAAATTTTCAGTTGAAGAATATACTTTTTAACAAACGAAACGGAATGTGCAACTTAATAGTTTTATTCTCAATCACAAAAATAAATTTTCAAACGAGAAGACTAATTTCCTATAAAAATAACGAATTTCCATCGAAATATGTGCATCTTCAAACAAATGGTTAAATTTTCAACTAAGAAAGATCAATTTTTAATGTCAAATATCAATTCTTTACCAAGAATGGTATAATCCAATTTTATCATACATAAATTAATTTTTGACTAACTATGAGAATTTTCAAGAAAAGAATCGAACCTTAATGAAGAAGCTGAATTTTTAACCGCGAATATTAATTTCCTACCTTAAAAAGGCGGTTTCAAAAAATTAAATTTTGAACAAACAAAGATCGATTTTGTTTAAATATCATTTTTGTATCAGAAATGGTATAATCGACTTTTGTCTTAAATAAATTAATTTTTCACAAAAAAATGGAATTTGTAACAAAATAATAGAATCCTCGTAAAAAAGATGAATATTCAATTAAGAAGTTTATTTTTCTACCAAAAATGAAAAATTTTCAAAAAAATTCTGAATTTCCAAATACTGTATCAAAACAGATGAATTTGTTTCCAAATAGTACAATTTTCAACGAAAAAAGATCGATTTTAAACCAAAAAGATTACTTTACTACCAAAACAGAAAAATTTTAAAAATTGAATTATCAAGTAAAAAATGTCAATTTTTAATTTAAAATATCAATTTTCAACAGAAAATAGTAGAATAGAAATTTCCTTAAAAGAAATTGGTTTTTGACAAACTGAACAGGATCTTTTTTAAATAACTGAATCCTTAATGAAAAATATTAATTTTCAACTAAGAATATTACTTTTCTACAAAAAATTACGAATGTTCTACAAAATTTAAAAAGTTTCAAACAAATATATGATTTTTAACTAAAAAATGTCATTTTTTAACGAAAAGTAAGATAAGTACATTTTACCATTATATAAATTATTTCAAAAAAATATGTAAATTTGAAGAAAATAGTTGAATTTGTAATCAAAAAGGTTAGTTTGAAACCGAAACTTTTATTAAATTAATTAAAATTATTAAAAGTATTTAAAAAACAGCTGAGTTCTCTACCAAAAAAGATCGAAATTAAAAATATCAATCAATTTCCAACCAAAAATGGAAATTTAAATTTTCAATTCAATAAATTAATCATTAAAAAAATGTTCGAAAAAGGTCATTTGGATAAATTGTTAAATTTTTTTAATACTACGAGTAACCATACCGAGAATTTTAGAATATTCAAAAAAGTGGTCTCAAAAATATTCAAAATGTGACCACTGTTTGAATTTTCATCCAAAATGGCTGGCTAACGAACTTGATCTTTAGTTTAGGATACTACACGAGTGTACCAAAGGGCAATCTAATAGATTACTTTTTTCAACAGTTATCGTGTTCACAGAGAGACAGACAGACAGACATACATACATACAGACATACAGACAGATACATTCGTAAAAACCAGTTTTTCGGATTCAGGGGGTCTCAAAACGTGGAAATTTGACAAAAACTGTGACGATAAAATTTTACAAAAATCTAATACCTTCTCTGATGAGAATGTAGTAATGCAAAAATGTTTGCACTTTATACAAAATCGAATGCGAAGTACGAGATACATAATGAGAATGTGTTCGTTAAAGCTGAAGGAGGTTCGACAAACGAGGATTCTCAATCACCAAATAGAATTTATCGATGTTTTGACCTTTCATTTTTAAAAACTTTCGCACAAATGTAGGGTAAACACTAAGACTGAGTGTGTATCGCGAGGTGAATGCATCATCAAGCGTGAAGCGCGAGAATCAATAATCGCGCGCCAAAGGCCCGTTCAAACTTACTAGCCACGCACACAGAGCGGTATAAGAACGTGCCCGCAAAGCAAGCAGATTTTTTTTACTATATATATTTTTCAGTCAGATTTTATAACAAACTTCTAGATAGATTTGGTTAAAGAACTTTTTTAAAAAATTTGTTTCGTCTTTCGTGTCCTTTTTCCAAAAATAAATTAGAAAAATTTAATTTTTTTATTTTTAATCTTATTTTTTACGATTAAAAGAAAATCTCCTTGTCCTATTTAAAAATGATTAATAAAAAATTTATAGATATTCTTGGGTGAAAAACTTTTGTCTTTTAATCTTAGTGCATACCTTGTGTCGTTTTACATAAAATATTTATTTAAAAAAATGTATTAAAATAATTAATTTTTTTATTTAAAAGGTTATATCTTACGATTAAAGAAGACACTAAGTGTCCTCTAAAAAATTATTCATGAAAAACTTGAATGAGTCTATTTATTTTGTTCATAGCTTGCGTTGTTTGTCAAAAAATTAATCTTTTTAGTTTGATTCATTTACGAATAAACAGAAACTATGCATCCTATAAAACAGTAATAATAAACATTTGTAGCTTTTTTTGGATAAACAAGTTTTTTTGTAGCTGATATCGTTAGTCCAAAAATTTAATTTATTTGTAATTTTGAATTTTTAATATTCTTTTTTACGACCAAAACAAAAACTATGCGTCCTATCGAAAAGTGATTGTTAAAAAATTTGTAGGTCTTTTTAGGCCACGTAATTTTACTTTCTTCAATTTTTTCACATCTACCATAGTTTGACCAAAAACGGCCTTTTTTGATTTTTTATTATTTTTCGTACGATAAAATTCTAAATTTTCGACCAAATGAGAAAAGTTGATATGATAATCTTGTAGGACTTTCAAAAATCAACGTTTTTCTTTTCCTGACTTTTTTTCATATCATGCGTTGTTTGGCTTAAAATGTTCATTTTAGTTGTTTTTTTGGATTTTAAAAATGCTCCAACTCGGATAATTTACTTCTTACAGAAAAAAGTCATTAGGATAAATTGTTTGAGTTTCTGAGTACTATGAATAACCGTTAATAGAATTTTGAAACCCTGAAAAAATGTGGTTTCAAAAAGTTGAGGTACGACCAAATTTTGAATTTTCAACTTTCCGACCAAATAAAAAAAGTTGTTATGACCAACTTTTAGGGCTTTCAAAAATGAACGTTTTTCATTTAATGACTTTCTTTCATGGCATGAATTGTTTGGCTTGAAATGTTCATTTTAGTTTTCTTTTTGGATTTTAAAAATGCTCTAACTCTGATAATTTTCTTTTTATAGAAAAAAATCATTCAGATAAATTTTTTGTGTTTCTGAGTACTATGAATAACCGTTCATAGAATTTTAAAATCTTGAAAAAATGTGGTTTTAAAAAGTTGAGGTACGATCAAATTTTTAATTTTCAACTTTTCAATCGAATCAGAAAAGTTGTAATGACGATTTTGTAGGGCTTTCAAAAATCAACATTTTTCTTCTCTGGGCTTTTTTTCATAGCATTCGTTGTTTGGCTTCAATTGTTCCTTTTTAGTTTGTATTTTTGGATTTTGAAAATTCTCTCAATCTAATGATTGTCTTTTTATAGAAAAAAGTCATAAAGATAAATTGTTTGGGATTCTGAGTACTATGAATAACCGTTCATAGAATTTTGAAATTTTTAAAAAATGTCTTAAAAATTTTGAAAACATGCTCACTTTCTGAATTTGGATCCATAAAGCTGGTTCACGAACTTATTCTTTATTTTTAGGCCTTAAAAAGTGTGCCAAAGCAGAATCCAATCTGATTATTTTTTAGAAAGTTATCGTGCCTACAGAATGCAGACTACAGACTACAGACAGACAAACATCTTCGTAAAAATCGTTTTTTCTGACTCAGTGGGTCTCAAAACGTGAAGAAAAATTGAAGAATCAAAAATTGAAGAAAATTGAAGAAAATTGTTGAATCCTCAATCAGCAAGATGAATGTTCAAACAAGAAGATTAATTTTCTACTGAAAAAAACGAATTTTCAACAAAATTTATAAGTTTTAAACAATTAGTTAGATTTTTAACTTAAAAAGATCACACTCTAATTTAAAAAATTAATTGAATACCAAAAATGTCATAGTTGAATTTTGTGTTAGAAAATTAATTTTCAACAAAAAAACAGTGTTATAAAAATTAATTTAAAGGAGATCAAATCCATTTAACAATAGGCAGGTTCTGAACTTTAAGTCGCTGAATCAATCAGGAGGGGAATTATGTTGTTTTTAGATTAAATTTTAAGGGAACTATTTTTGTTTATAAAAAAAAATTCTATGTTCAAACGATTAATTTTTAACCAATAAGATTAATGTTTTACAAAAAAGACGAATTTTGAACCAATTGCTTGATTTTTAAACTATGAGGGAGGAGTTTTTTAAACATTTTTTGTTGAAAATTTTCAACAATTTAGTTCAATTTTTTTCTGTCTGACTAAAATTGTTTCTTGATTAAAAACTCATCTCTTAGGGTAGAAACTTGATTTACTTACTCAACATAAACACAATAAAAATGTATTTCTTTTGGTTGCAAACTCAACAGTTTTGTAGTTATTTTTGTTTTTTCTTTGTTCGTTCTAGAGCTTCGCGCTCGATAATATATGCATATATGCATATGCATTTGTTAGTTGTGAACTATCTTTTGTTAAAGCTCCTTTGTTGAGGACTCAATTATTTTTTTTTTAATTTGTCTTTTTTGTTTGCATTTGACTACTAGATATTAAACTAATTGAATAAAAATGGATATTTTTTTGATTGAAGATTCATCAGTTTAGTCCAGCATTAAATTTGTTGGTAAAAAATTCTTTCTTTCTTTGGTTGAAAATTACTCTTTTTTGTTGAGCATTTCTCTAATTGTTTGGAGTTTGAACGACCTTTTAAACATTAATTTTTTTGGTTGAAGATTTCTTATTTTAGTTAAAAATTTATCTCTGCTTAAAAATTTTCTTGAAGTGCATTTTTTGGATACTAATATCTTAAAACAAAAAGAAAAGAATGTCAACAAGATATTTAAATTTTTAACCAGAGTTTAATTTTCGAACCAGTATGTAAATTTTCAACAAAGTAGTTGAATATTTAACCTGCAAATATAGATTTTCGATAGAAAATGTAATATTTGATATTTGAACGAATGCAGACACTGCGAAGAGATGCATTGTATAAACAAGGAAACGAAATTTCAATCATAAGGATTAATTTTTCAAAAGAGATTCGAATTTAATACAAAAGTAGAAGTTACTTTTTCAAACAAAAAATTAATTTATTTCCGAAAAAAGAATTTTTCCAACAAATATTAAATTTTTTAACCAAAGAGATGAATTTTTAACTAAAATTATGAATTGTTGAACTAGAAAGGCAATTTTCAACCAATAAAGAATTGTCAGTTATGAAATAACAAAATTTGTCCCAATTTTTAAACTTTTAAGGTATAATTCCGGTGTGTGGGGTCAAACAAATCTGAGTTTTGTTAGCTACATTTTTTGCAAGAAAAACATCTTGAAAATATGATTTAAAAATTTCAGGTTAAAATTCAAAGTATTTAGAAAATTATAGTAAAAAGAAGAGAGTGCGTATGACAGTCAGTAAACGCGCCAGCGGCAGCTGCATCGGCCGTCCTATCCTTTTTAGAACTGCTAAAACTTTAATAATAAATAAATTTTTTAAAACAATTAAAACAAAAAGGTGCGATTTTGAAAAAAATGTTTGCAAGTCCGCCATTTTGTGATTTTCAAATAATATTTGCATATTAGAGATTCAGTCATTAGCGTCAAGCCTACAGAATAATAATCTGTTCGAATTTTTAGTTTCAGATAACTACGGAAGGCTGTGTGCTTCCCCAAGACTACTTACTTTTTTTCGAGAACTCCACATTGACTTAGAAAATCATAAACGAATTTATATAAAATGAAGTAAAAAATATTTTTCTGTACGCTTTAAGACAGTAATAAAAACATATATAAATGATAAAACAATCGCATTTTATTTTCATGTATAAAAAAAATCATGAAAAGACGACGAAATTTTGTGCGTCACACCGGGCTCATACCTGAAGTGAAAAGACTATTTTTCTGTAAAACAGTAAAACACCTTTACCCAGCATAATAAGTTTTAAGGTATTTATTTGTTTAAAGTGTTATTTTTAATACAAAGTTTTAATAATTAGGCTTTTGGTTTATTCTTTTTCATAAAAAGATATAAAGGCGCGCGCCGTGACCCTTTGAAAATCGCACTCGCCGAGGATTGAACCCTACCTAGGTACATTAAGCTGGCACCTCCACAATCGAATTTTTGAAATTTTCATAGCTGAGCATTTTGGGCTTTTTTTGGGCTGCAATAAAACTTTTTGGGCTCATTTACTTTTTTCAAAAAATCAATTTTCTTGTGGAGGTGCCAGCTTACATTAACCCAGCACCTCCACTTCTTTAAATCATTGAATAATAAAAATTCAATTACACCAGATTTTTGGGCTTTTTTTGGGCTCTTAAAGTCCGCAAAAAAAATTTTCCCCAAACCAACCCTTAACTTCCAAAATCAACCCCCTTCAAAAAATGGAAAATTTTCAGTTATTTATTAACGGGATATTTTTGGGCTTTTTTGGGCTCCCAGAAAATACCCACTTCGATTTTTGGGCTCCAACCCTTACAGTAAAAAATTAACCCCATTGTAACACGCAAATATGAAATTGTCAAAAAATAACTTTTATTATATTTTAGAGCTTGAATAAAGTCTCTGATTTTTTGGCTCCTCGAAAATACCCGATATGATTTTTGGGCTTCAACCCTTAACGTCAAAAATCAACCCACGTAGATACTACTTTGTCAAAAAATGAATTCTTCTATAATTTTTCAATGGAAATATAGTCTCTGATTTTTGGTCACCTCGAAAATACCCGATATGATTTTTGGGCTTCAACCCTTAACGTCAAAAATCAACCCCTCTCTTCCACGTAAATACAACTTTGTCTGGAAATAAATTTGTCCAGAATTTTTCAATGGAAATACAGTCTCTGATTTTTGGGCTCCTCGAAAATACACGTCACGATTTTTGGGCTTCAACCTTTAACGTCAAAAATCAACCCCTCTCTACCACGGACATACGAATTTGTCAAAAAAAAACTGTTTTCAGAGTTTTACAACAGGAATACAGTTTTTGATATTTAGGCTTTCCGAAAATACCCTCTACTGTCTTTGGGCTTCAACCCTTAAGATAAAAAATTAACCCCTCTCTATAACGTACATACGACTTTGTCAACAAATAATTTCTTTTTGAATTTTACAATGTCAATAGAGTCTTTGATTTTTTGGCTCCTCGAAAATACACACTACGATTTTTGGGATCCCCAACCTTTAACGTCAAGAATGAACCCCTCTCTGCCACGTAGATATACTGTAAAAAAAGATTTGTGTAAAATTACAAAGTTTTGGAAAATTAAATATTGTACGAGTATCATTGTAAATATCACACATTCCACTGTGTGATTTTACAAAAATATGTGAAATTACATCCTCTAGCGATGTAAATAAAAGGACTTTCGAACAGCAGTGTAATATGACACACTCGATGGAAATAAAATTACACGTTCCCTCAAATTTTTGATTTATAATTAATTTAAAATTTAGAATAATAAATCAAATAATATGTGAATACGAAAGCGTCTCTCGTGTTCGTTATTTATCGATACCTTCATCCTTCATTTTTGGAGCATTTTCATTTTTAATGCGAGGAAATTGACAGCTATGGGTAACTTTTTTGACAGCTTTAACACAAAGTAGACCGAATCCGAGCTATCCCTAATTTTCCTTTTACATTTTCTGCTATTGTAACGGAAAAAATGCGGATATTCAAAACGTATATTTCATATTTTTTTACGGAATATTTAAACATCAAAAAAATATCCATAGTATCTTATGTGTTTTAGGTAAGTGGTAACGCGTCTGGCTTGTGTATCTTCAATCTCCATGAAATTGTACGAAGTTTGAGCTTTCGAGTATTTTCGAGGAGCCCAAAAATCAGAGACTGTATTTCCATTAAAAAATTCTAGAAAAATTTATTTTCAGACAAAGTTGTATTTACGTGGAAGAGAGGGGTTGATTTTTGGCGTTAAGGGTTGAAGCCCAAAAATCATATCGGGTATTTTCGAGGAGCCCAAAAATCAGAGACTGTACTTCCATTGAAAAATTCTAGAAAAATTTATTTGCAGACAAAGTTGTATTTACGTAGTAGAGAGGGGTTGATTTTTGTCGTTAAGGTTTGAAGCGAAAAAATCGTAGCGTGTATTTTCGAGGAGCCCAAAAATCAGAGACTTTATTCAAGCTCTAAAATGTAATAAAAGTTATTTTTTGACCATTTCATATCTGCGTGTTACAGTGGGGTTAATTTTTTACTGTAAAATGTAAAATGTTCAATTTTTTGAATGGGGTTCATTTTGGAAGTTAAGGGTTGGTTTAGGGATAATTTTTTTACGGATTTTAAGAGCCCAAAAAAGCCCAAAATTCTGGTGTAATTGAATTTTTATTATTCTGTGATTTAAAGAAGTGGAGGTGCAGGGTTAATGTAAGCTAGCACCTCCACAAGAAATTTGATTTTTTGAAAAATGTAAAGGAGCCCAAAAATTTTTATTGCAGCCCAAAAAAAGCCCAAAAATAGCCTAAAATTCTCAGCTATGAAAAATTCAAAAATTTTCGAGGAGCCCAAAAATCAGAGACTCTATTACCATTCAAAGATTCTAGAAAAATTGATTTTTTGAGAGACTTTATTTCCATTGAAAAAATCTAGAAAAAATTCATTTTTTTGACAAAGTAGTATCTACGTGGGTTGATTTTTGACGTTAAGGGTTGAAGCCCAAAAATCGTGACGTGTATTTTCGAGGAGACCAAAAATCAGAGACTTTATTCAAGCTCTAAATTGTAATAAAAGTTAGTTTTTTACAATTTCATATCTGCGTATAACAATGGGGTTAATTTTTTACTGTAAAGGTAGGAGCCCAAAAATCGAAGTGGGTATTTTCTGGGAGCCCAAAAAAAGCCCAAAAATATCCCGTTAATAAATAACTGAAAATTTTCAATTTTTTGAAGGTGGTTGATTTTGGAAGTTAAGGGTTGGTTTGGGGAAAATTATTTTTACGGATTTTAAGAGCCCAAAAAAGCTCAAAATTCTGGTGTAATTGAATTTTTATTATTTAGTGATTTAAAGAAGTGGAGGTGCTGGGTTAATGTGAGCTGGCACCTCCACAAGAAAATTGATTTTTTGAAAAAAGTAAAGGAGCCCAAAAATTCTTATTGCAGCCCAAAAAAAGCCCAAAAATAGCCCAAAATTCTGAGCTATGAAAAATTCAAAAATTCGATTGTGGAGGTGCTAGCTTAACGGACCTACCCTACCTATGTACCTAAACTACCCAAACTAGCGTGTCCTAGCCGCGCGCTCTACCGACTTCGCTATCGAAGCAACTGGATCTCGGTGACAAAATCTCGGGTAAGAATTTCAAGGCAGTGTCGTACCAAGTCGTATGGTGAGCCTCAACCCACTTCAAACTAAAAGTTGTCGAACTCAACTTTAATATACCATTTTTTATTTATAAACATTTTAGAATTGAATTTTACTTATTTCAATAAAGACTCGATTTTTTTTCTTAATATATATTAAAAAATATTATAAAATATCTAAAAATAATTAACAATAAACCAAAATTCTGTATAAAATGCACAGTTTTCAATTTATCCAACTCTTTTATTGTATATAATACTCTCTTGCTCAATTTTTAATGCGAAATAACATTTCTTAAACAATAATTTAAAATATGTGAAAAAGCGAAGCAAGTTTCACTTATTTAACAGGGCATTTAATACTTGTTTTTTTTTTTAATTTTTAAAAGGCTTAAAAACAACAATTAAAAATATGCAACAAATAATTTAACTTCACTTATTTTACAAAGGGCTCAATAATTTTTTCTTTAAAAATTTGAGTCCCTTAAAGAATATATAAAGATTATAAAAAATATAGAAATTTTGAGTTGAAAAACGCTCTAATAACCTCAATGACAAATAAAAATTTTCTGATATTTAAAAACCTTGGTAAAAAGCACAGTTTTCGATTTATTTAATTATTGTATAATACTTCTTAACTCAGTTTTTAGTTTAAAATAACAATTTCTACAAAATAATTTTAAATATGTAGAAAAAATTGATCGCTAGTTTAAATATTACCTATTTAAAAAAGAGCTCGATACTTTATTTTTTTTTCAAATATAAAATACTTCGAAATCAGAAGAAACAAGAATTCTGTAATCGGATGAAAAATATTTGTTTGCATTCTCCTTGCATTCTCAAATGTTTTATTTAAAAAATGTTTAATTGTCAATTTTTTAATTGCTATTTCATCAAATGAATGCATTCTTGATAAACTTTTTAAAAATGTCATTGAATTCTTTTTTCTTAAATATTTTAATTTAAAAACGCATAAAAGTTTTTTAAATTATCAAGCAAATGTACTCATTGTATTTTCAAGCATTTTTTAAAGCTTATAAGTTTGTTTCATGCTGTCATATATTTATTTTTTATTATTTACATAATAAAAAAGAATTATGTCAGTATCTGGATGATTGCCAAAATATTAACCATTTCTAGTTCGAAACATTTTCTATGATTAATGAATTCTTTGACTAAAACACTTAATTTTGTTATTTTATTCAAAAAAACGTAAATCTATACTTAATTATTTAAAACAGCAACATTATATGCGCGCTACAGTACGCGGGAAGCATTTCATTGCCAATTAATAACATAAATATTTAAAAGAAAATATTAACTATTTCAGATAGCAAGTAAAAATATAAGATTAAAAATTATTTTGAAACTTTCTGCTCAATAAAGGAATTTTTTTTTTCATCAAGACAAAATTAATTTAAAGTTAAAAAATCTGTTGCCTAAAACTTATTTAGTTTAAATTAAAATAAGACATGATCATTTTATATTTTCAAAACTATTTTTTCACTTATAACTTTCATAAATTTTGCCATTTTTGTGATTTTCAAACTGCTATTATCGAACACGAAAATCGTGTGCAAAAAAAATACAACTATGTCTTCCAGGTCTAATTTAAATTAAATAAGGTTCACATAACAACTTTTTTTAACTTTTAAAAATCAATTTTAATCTAGCCAAATCCAACAAAATAATATTTTTTTATTGAATGAAGAATTCCTGTATTTAGCAGGAATATTTATTGTTATTTTCAAGTTTGGATGATTTTTTGTTACTATGAACACTACACAAAAATAATTTCAGGGTGGCCTTTTTAATCGAGGAAAAAAATTGCCAGTCATTTTCCGATTCACAAAAATGTTTAACGTTTAAACAAATTCGAAATGATTTAATTTTAATTAGATTAATACATACAAATAATCAGCGAAAGAAATATAGATGCAGCTCATTCATAACCTTTTAATAATTCTAGAAATGAAATGACTTTTGAGTCTTGCATGATTATTTCAAAATTAAAAACACTTTTTTCAAATCTATTTAAAAATTTTAAATTCTTACCATCAAAAACTCACCGACACAATAAACTTATAATTTTTTTATAGTTTAATGAGAGATTTGATTTGTGTGTCAGCCTAAAGTTAGTAGTTTATCAAAGTTGCACACTCCTATCTGCATTTGCGTAAATAAAATTGATTATGTCCACCAATGTTTTAAATTTTATCAATATTATTGAATTAAAAAATAATTGTTAATGGCGAAGAGAACGAACTTCATACTATGAAAACTAGTCGATTATTATATTTAATAAGATACTTGTACAGTAAGAGGTAAATTAATTTAGACCAATATTTTAATGTTTATAGTAGGTGTGCCATGTCTATTGCATCAAGTCTACAATCCTTATGTTGAAAAAACTGATGTGTTTCTATCTTAATAACATAGGTATCTTAAAAGTAAATCTGACATTAGTTTCAAATTAAAAATTATTTGAAGGAAATTATTCAAGCATTATTCTAAGAAAAATTATTCCTTGGATCAATACATTCATTTTCTCGTTTCAAGAACATGAATATCGTTTCAATTAAAATAGTGGTCAAAATAAGTATATAGAATTCACTTGGATCAAGAAACATTTTGTTAGAGTTTTAGTTACTTATCATGAGAATATAATATTCTCAATTCAATATTTTATTAAACTTCATGCAAATAAGTATAATAGAACAAATTAACTCAATAATTTGTTGCTTAGAGTGAATATATTCTTGATTCAAATAATTGTCCTGATTCTATTATTTCCTTGATTCCAAAAAATCGGTTCCTTGTAAAAACAAAATACTTGCTTCTTTCAAGTAGAATCAGCCAAGTAAATTAACCTACTTGATTTAATGCAAATTTTTTCCCAGTGTATGTATCAAAAACTGTGCCCCCCCCCCC
>NC_046658.1:134384495-134401745 GCF_010883055.1 Belonocnema kinseyi | reverse complement strand
ACACACACACACACACACACACACACACACACACACACACACACACACACAGAACACACTCCATTTTCGCACAATACTCTTACGACCAGACCGGGGTCCCAAAAAATATGTGTGAAAAACCCGTGCAGAAATCTCGGTCTGCCCCCGATTGGGGCCACACCAGTCCAAGTCGGGTCCCGATCGGGAATCCTAGTCGGGGCCAGGCCGCGCATAAAACTCACGCCCAGGTCGGGACACCCGATTGGGAAACCCGATCGGTGCCCCATCAGTGCCCGATCGGTACACGATGAGTCTCATTATAATCCATTTATGAATTTCACAAACGGAGATTTAATATAAGTAAACTCGAAACTATCAAATAGTTCTCTTCTTTCGAAGGCCACCTTAGTATCTTGAATTTCTAATTAGGTTATTTTACGTTAAAATTAACGTACTACAGGCACGAAAAGAAAAGGTTTCAGAATACAAAATTTAATTATACTTTGAAAAACGTAAAATTATTATGGATGGTATAAGAATCGAGGAAAAGGTTTGTTTTGTATTAAAAAAATGGATGATAACAAGAAATATTTTAAGCAACAATTTTAATTTCTCGAAAAAAATGTTGCCTATAAAACTTTTTAACAAATTAGAAAAAGTTTTTTCGCAAAAAGATTCCCTACAACTTGACATTTTCGAATGCTTCCAAAGAAAATCATTGGAAAATAAGCTATGATTTACGATTTATTAACATTTTACTGCAAATAAATTCAATTTTCTGTCAATTGCATTACTTCTTGAAAAATTCAAGAAAGTGGTTGTAGATAATTTTTTCACATAAAATTGCGCTATCATTCATTAGATCATTTTATTTTTTTTAATCGGTTACGAAGAAATATAGACCAAACAAGTTTTCAACAAAAATGAAAATTTTTGAATTAAATATTTCTGGTTGTTTTGAATATTATTTACAGAATATGCATTTTAATAATTTTTATTATTATTAATTAATTTCGATCTGATGGACGTTTTTATAAGTTGTCATTGCATTGTTTATAATAAAAAAGGAAAAAAAACTGTGTTTATCATTTTAAACTTCGCGCGAAACCAATTAGATGCCGAATGCGACGCATGCGCAGTTGAGTAACTAGTTCTCGCTGGAATGTTATGAAAATTTGTCCTTAATGTATTTCTGTAATAAATTTATTATTGATACAGAATAAAAGTTTCGATAACATAATCGATTATATCACATATTTTACTCTTCTACTTTAAAAACATTACAATTTTATGCATACTGCAATTCATTTCTTGTCAATAGATTTGATAATTCTGACTCTACATTTAATCGAAAAACCTTGAGTTATTTAATAATAATTGAAAACAAAAGAACTTAATCAATTTCATTATATAATAATATTTGACTCATCTGATGGTAAATATACTAATTCTACCTAAAACAATTTAATTAATTATTAATTTTATTTGAGGTCAGGTTTCAATGAGTCCGCAGAGTGTAATTACTTACTCTCATCTTTCTCGCACAGGTTTCGAGGTCTACTGTCTGGTATTTGGTGCCTCCGAACACGTGGCTTACTCGCCTTATGCATTTTTAATCTTTGCTATAATATTATAAACGAGTAGTATGTATACAAATTTCACTGCACTACCAGAAAAAATCAAGCAGCATGAGGATGGCGTTACAGTAGGAAATCAGTCTGACCCGGTTAGGCCCATGTATGGGCCACAGAGTTCTACCTATCAGGGCCAGGTCGGGAAATCCTATCGGGGCCAGATCGGTATTACGTTTGAAATCGGGCGATTTCTGCACGGGAATCTGATGCTGATTGATCAGAAACTGTGGATTTACATAAGCATAATCCATTGTAAGCCACTTGATTTGATGTGTATAAATATAGGGCCAACGCTATTTTGTGTTTTCAAAATTTTATATAACATTTTTTAAAGAATTTTAGAAATTTTTTTCAAACTTTTCTGTACGCGACAAACGTACTTGCAAATTATCCATTTCTAATTTCGGAAGAAATAAGAAAAACTTATATGCTTTTCAATATTTTCAAAATATTAAAAAAATGTTCAAAACTATTCGCATTAAATTTTGCAACTAGTTCCAAATTCAAAAAGTTAGATGATTTTCAAAAATGTGCCATTTTTGTTATTAAGAGATCGTTAAGCGTTATTTTTTGTAGATTCTAAGTAGATTTACAAATTATCTTGATAAACTGTTTTAATAGTACACGAATTGAAAATGTTTTAGGTTAATTAATCAAAGTAGAGTTGCCTTAGAACTGAAGTTTGAACAAACGGAATCGAAGCCTGCGGTTTAATGTCTCTATTTACTAAATTAAAAAAAAACAAATGTGTTTTTTTAGTAACATTGTATTGAAAAGCATACTTATTTTTATATTCCATTCAAATTTGTCTACAGCTTTTATTTTTTAAAGAAAATATACTCTATTATCTAATAATCGAGCGTAAAGCACGAGTGTCGCAATGAGAGTCTTATCATCAAAGCCGCAGGTGTTTTGAGAACCTTCTTTAAAAGCAAATGAAAAAAAAGTTCTGGTTTATGAATGTAATTTCTCAGAAAATTAAATCACAGTTGTCGATTTAAGTTACAATATTTACATTGTATAAATATTTACTGATATGAAACTTAAACGATAAATTTATTGATAGTCGCCGTTTTGTTGCGAATCACAAAAAGAAATTATTCCACATAAATTTTCTTATATAATTTCAGGAAGTTTTTCACTATCTGATAAAAAAAAACTCATAAGATTGAGAGTCACGAAAACCGGTTAGTATAATCAGGGATCGCAAGCGCTATTTTTTAAGGGCTTCGGTCCACTTACAACTTCGAGATTCGACTAAAGCCTGTTTCCAACTGAACCTTTGATATTTTTTAAAGGGTTCGAATCGGACTGAACCCCTTAAATAATTTGACGTTTCGGTTCAAAACCGAACCCCTCCAGAATTTCTTATTATTGGAACGAAGGTAAAAGGTCCCGATGCCTGAATATAATACATTTTTTTAATTTTGTCGCCATTGTGCATCAAGAAGTTGGAATTTTTTAATTACCGCTTTGGATAAAAAATCTTAAAATGTTACTTTTGATTTTAAAATCACTGTTAGAAATTTGAAAACCCCTCTAGTAACGAGTTTGAAGAAATTCTTATTAATTTCAAGAGCTCGCAAATTTCGAGAACTCGGCATTTTGAGCATAGCCGATCTCGACTCGACTCGGAAAAAATCGAGTCGAATCGACTCGAAAATTCAAGCTTTTTGCACACCTTTGAATAGTAAAATTTTCAATAAAATACTTGTACTTCAAACCAAAAAATTGAATTTTTATGAGAAGGAAAGAATTTTCAGCAAAATAAAGTAATTTTTAACAAGATATTAAATTTTAAACCTTTAAAGCAACAAAAAATAAAAATTTTCTACAAAAGTTTAGAACTTTTAACCAAGAAAGATTTTTCAGTCAAGAGAGAAAAAGAATGTCAACATAATTGATGAATTTTGAAATCCAGAACGTAAATTCTCTGAAGAACAGTTAAATTTTTAACTCAAAGTTAATTTTTAAGTAAATAATTGATTTTTCTACGAACATTTTTTATATTTAACAGAAAGGGGCGAATTTTCGATAGATATGTTTAATTTATAGTCTTTTGGCGTAAAATTGGAATTTAACATTTTTGCATATCAATTTTGATAAATAAATTAAAAACGAAGTTTTTAGTCGAAAAATCCCTGTTGGAAAATATTGTTACATGAAAGAACAAAATTTATATAACTGTAATTTGTTTGTGAAAATCTATACTTAAAAAAATACAATATTTAACGACACAAAATACTGATACAGCAAATAACTAATTTCGTTCTTGTATTTTTTTCTATAAAAGTAAAAACATGAACAATAAAATATAAGTTTCTACAGTCAAAAACTTTTATACAAAAAAATATATACATTTTTATAGACCATGATTTTTGAATCCGCAATTCTGAACCTGTTAAAAAATAAGCTAGTTACAGAATTTAACGCTAAAAATAAACATTTTTCAATTTAAAAGCTTCAGCAGTTAAACAAGTTTCAACTTTAAATTGAAAGGTTATAAACTATTTTCAATTTTAAAATAATTTCCAATTGATATTCACAATTAAACGCGCTTAATCAATTATAAATCCTATTCAAATATAATTTTAAGTAAGATTGTTGAGTTTTGATGCATGAATAACAATTGAACAATTATCAAGTGGGAAAAATTCGAGTTAGTTAAAAAGATATTTAAAGTTTTGAGAAAATCCAAACATAATTTAAAACTAGAAAGATTTCGAAAGATAAAAAACTAAATTTAGATATTTTAGGGTTTCGAAATAAAATTTTGAAACTCTTCAAGGATCTTTTAAAGATTTTAAGAAAATAAAAAAATGTCTAAAGGTTTTCTTTGCTTATTGCTTTTATTGTTAATTTAAAGAAAAAACTCTTAAACACAACAAAATTTTTTTTTAACAAGTTTAAAATCGATAATAGTGGGTTATCATAAGTCGTGAATGGTTTTTTAATTGGGAAATCGATGCGTCTCGAAGACGCGAACAAATGGATCATATTACTATTGCATTAAAAAAATTGAAAAAGTTTTCCACATATCACATACTTGGGTAAAATTGCATTGAAATATGTAAAAAAATTGAATTTGAAAATGTAATTAATTATGAACCTCCCTTTATGAAACAGTAATATACAGGGTGCTTAAAAAAACAAGGTCACTCCCTAGGTAAAACTTAACGAGGAATCAAACGGTGACCTTGGATTTAGCCTTGAAATTCATTTTCAAGGTCATTTTGAGGTCAGCTTTGTATTTTTAAAATTAAAACCCTTATTTCTGGTGCCAGAATCAAAAAGAGCGAAAAATTTTATGTCCAGGTATGTGTTTAGGTCAAGCGTTGACGTGTACTCTCTAGGTCAAGCAAAGGTTGAATTTAAGAAGAGTATAACCATGGTTAATTTTTGTCTCTAATTTTGCGGCATAGCTGCGAGTTCTTATGACGTCAAAAGAGGGGTTCTCATTTTGAAAAACAGAGCTCACCTCAAAGTGACCTTGAAAATAAGTTTCAAGTTAAAATTCAAGGTCGCCGTTGGATCCCTCGTTTTTTTTTATTTCTCGGGATTTCTAGGGGTTCCCATGCTTTTTCGCCGCCCTGTATCAAAATATAAAATGGTACCAAACCTTTTTCGTTTGTTATAACTTTCTTTAATACAATTTTTTTGACATAATTATAGATGAAATTTGTCAAGAACTGACAGCTCTCTGAAAAATGGGTTTGTAGAGTTATTGAGTTATGAGAATGGAGGTGCTAGCAGTCATTATTCAAATGGGACTGTAAATCGTTTAGAAGTCTGCATTATTATTAGAGTACTTGTGGCGCGCCAGGTGGATCATTTCGAATTCACGACTCATCGTCCAACCTTTGCTTAATTACTGGATGGTTGGCATTCATTTCCTGTTAGACATGGTCTACGAGCGTACATTTTACATTTTAATATTGAACGTATTAAGTTGAAAAATATACTAGGGAGCATTCACACATTATAGGCAATATTGAAAAGAAAAAGTTTGAAATTTAAATTTTTCTCACATTGGTGAAGAGGTAAGAAAAAATCAATTATGAGTAAAAACTTATCTTGAAAAGTTATAAATAAATAGAAGCCTTTTAATAATTATAAAAGATTTAGAGAGATTATTGTTTTTTCAGATTCCTTGGAAAATTTTAAATGGTTCAGGGTTTGTTTAAAAAATAATAATTTTACATTCTGAGGATTTCAGAATATGTAGAAAAATAATATGGAAGACTTTGAGATCGTTTTAGATTGTTTTGTATAGTGAATTCTTAAAGACAATTGGACAAAGATAACAAAATAGTTTTAATTATTTTCTAAAACTTTGAAGAATGTCAGAAATAATATTCGAGATATTCGAAAGTTTTAAAACGATTACAAAATAATTAAAAATCGTAAAGATTTTAAAAATAATTTCGTAAGGTTTTAAGCAACTAAAACAATTATTTTAGGTTCGTAGGAAAAATTGAAATAAGTCTTGATTTTGAAAAATTAATTTAAAAAGACTATTTAAAAACATTTTAAAAGATTAAGAAAATTGTCAAAGAAGAATCTAAAAAATTTCAAGTCATTTTTTTAATTTTACAGAAATAAAAAAAAATAAAAAATTTGAACAATTTTGAAAGATTCTAAGGTCTAGAAGGCCTAAAAAAATAAAGCAAAGAATTTTCTTAGCATTATTGTGAAAATGTTGAAGGATTTATTATTTTTAAAAATGAAGTTTGAGAGAAAGTTAAAGAAGTTTTTTAAACAACAAACTATTTCCTAAAATTTGAAAAAGAGTATAGAAAAGCAAAATGTGAGATTTAAAAAAAATTCAGTAAATTCAGAAAATGTGCAGTAGAACTTGAGAAATTAAAAAGAATTTAAAACCTTATCAGTCTTCTAGAAATTTATATTTTCAAAGATTTCAAAAATGAGCTTTAGGTGCTTTCAAAGAATTTTTAAAGCTTTAGAGATAATAAACACATTTTGTTTAAATTCAAGAAAAATCTAGAAGATTGTAAGGAGATTTTGTAAAGTAATATTTGGTAAAATGATATAAAATAAAAAAATCTTCTTTATCCTTTCTGACACATCTAAAATATCCAAAAATTAAGAATTATATTCATATAAATTTGAAAGCAAACTGATAATACTTATTTCCGTGTTCTCAATTCATAGAATTTATTTTCAAATCGTATAAAAGTGTTTAAAAACTTTTAACTAATAAAAATGTATTTTGAATTAATATGTTATACTATTATTAATATAATTTTGTCTTTTTTACGTTATTGAAAAAAGTTTTACTTTAGTGCATTTCAACTGGTACTTAAATTATGTAAGCTTAATATTTTTATGACTAAAAAAAATATTAAAAAGAATTTAGTTTCACATCAAAATATTGGTTTATTTATTTCTAGACAATGTTTTATCTGAAAGAACCATTTTTTAAATTAGAAAGCGTCTATTATGTTTTTAAAAATAATATTAAAAAATTAAGTATCATTGGTAGGGATGGGTGAGCATTGTCCAAAAGAAATTTCACATTCTGTTACACGGTTCAAGTAGAAAAAGACAATCAGAGCCAGCCCTCCTCTTTTGGACCTCAACAAAATTTTTTCAATGCAGTGAATGTTTTTGTGAAATAAATGTTGGCCAAATCATTTAGGGAGAAAAGTTGATTTTGAAGTATATTTAAAAAAATGTATAACGTACTTTATAGATTTTTGTTTTGTTTTTAATAAATGTCAAAAAGCTATTTATGACGTTATTCAATTTGATGGGATTATAGTATACCTTTAATCTCTTATGCATTTACATTTTTAAACCAAATTGAATTTTTTTTTTCGAGGAGAATTTACGTTCCTTGGTTGAAAAATGTCTTTTATTTTGGTAAAAAATTAGTTTTTGTACTTAAAAATTTAACAATGCTAAATTTAGTTTTTTTAGTTCAAAATTTAAATCTTTGGATAAGAATTAATTTTTGTTCTTGTTGAAAATTTGTCTTTTTTGTAGAAAATACATCTTTTTAGTATACGATTCAACCATTTTATTAAATAATTGTTTCTTTTGTAGAAAATTTTTTTTTTTTTGTAATTTATATTTTTTCTTTGTTGAAAATTCTTCTACTTATTTCAGAATCAAACAGCTTTATCAAATAAATTCAGCACTCATTAAATTTTTCCAAAAATTCATTATTCCTTATTAAAAATGTACTACTTGATTGAAAGTTAAATTAATTTGTTGAATGTTCATTTTTAGCTAATAATCAATTTTCTTCAACTAACACTTTTTTTAGTTGCAAGCTCATCTTCTCTTTTAAAAATTCGTATTTTCTGTTTGAAAATTTAACTAATTTATATTGAATTAACTTTATAGTTGAAAATTCAACTATTTCGTATCAAATTTCTTTTTTCGAATTGAAAATTCAATAATCTCGTTAAAATGTGTTTTTTTATCTTGAATAAAAAATCTTTCTTGCTTCTACATTCAACTCTTTCATTAAAAATTTATGTTTTGGTTGGAATAATTATATCGGTATGAAATTTATATTTTTTGTTGAGAATTAAACTATTTTGTTACAAATTCGTTTTCCTTTTAATTGAAAATTAATTTAAATAACTGCAAATTCAAATAGTCTATTTCTTTAATGGAAATTAATCTTCTTTGAAGATAATTTATTTTTTTCGTTAATTCAACTACTTGATGTAGAGTTGAACTTCATTATAAAAAATCCATTTTTTGTTGAAGATTCCTGCTTTTAGTTGAACATTCATTTCTTTGATTTAAACTTGAACTTTTTTTTTAATTGTTATTTTTTTTGAAAATTTAAATTCAACCACTTGGTTGTAAGTTTAACTAAATAGTAATCTTTTCTATGATTATTTTATTATTGAGATAAAAGGAAACATTTTCCTGTGAAAAATACAAAATAAATGAATTTTTCCGTAAAAATTGCTTATAACGATACAAATTGTTGAATAGTAACATGAAAGAAACCGTCCAAATAAAAAGTTCTTATGTCAAAAAATGCAATATAAACGAATTCGTTAACAAAAATTACTTTAAGCAATGACAAATTTTTGGGTTCATTTCTCGGTCCTGATCATTCTTTTTTTACTATTATCTTATAATTATTTTCATGATAAAATATTAATAAACAGAACAAAGTATGTAGTACACACATAACAAGTTTTGAGTTTTTGTCATTTTGCAACTAAAATAATAAATTATTAAAATGATTTTTCAAAAATTGGCATCAGAAGATCCCTTTAAAATTTATCTAGC
This sequence comes from Belonocnema kinseyi, assembly GCF_010883055.1. NCBI lineage: Eukaryota > Metazoa > Arthropoda > Insecta > Hymenoptera > Cynipidae > Belonocnema > Belonocnema kinseyi. The sequence continues at coordinate 134,392,854 of NC_046658.1, read as the reverse complement.
TTCAGTTTGAGAAAAGAAAGTACAATCTTTGTTCAGAAATACGACTTGTGGTATGCTGAAACGTCTGGAATCTTATTAAAATTTGAAAAAACATTTCGATTCCAGTATTAAGCTCTTTTCTTTAAAATAAATTGATTCTTGAATAAAATAGAGTTCTCGATAAGCCACTTGCAGTTTCTCGCTGAATTGTGAACAGCTTTCTACGATACTTTGGAAAGGTGACATTTACGACTAAATTTACGAGCTGGCTGGAACACGTTAGAGGATATCTTGAGCCTTTCTAGGTCATTTATTCGAGTCGATTATCACTGCCAAAACTTTTTTATCATTCGAAGCAGCTGCCGATGTCGTTGGAAATGTAAAAAATTACGTTATGTACATAAAACATGGATTTTCTCCACTGTTTAAACATAAATAATACATTTTCAAGGTATCCATCAAAGTGGAATTTTCAGCCTTCAGGGTGAGAGAAGGTTGCGCCTTTAGCCAGAAAAACACCAGCAGCGTAGTGAAAAGGCGCAGTGCGTGAGTACCCACATGCTGATATTGCGCAATATTGTGCATTACAATTGGAAACGGTTCAGACGGCCCTGTCTTTTTACATTTTCTTTCATGATCTATTTGACACGTTCTATGGACATACTAAATGTGTTACATTATTTTGTTTTTATATGAGAATTTCAGATATTAAACAAGTAATTTGACAAATTTATTTTCAAACCTCTTCAAACTCCTCCATCCATTTCCTGACATTTCTGGAAATCTGTCAAATCCTTTGAAATTTCTTAAATTTAAGTTCAATTAAAACTAATATTTAAAATTCTCTTCAAAAACCGGTTCAAGTCCTACAAAATTATTTTAATTCCCCAGAAATTTTTGTATTCTCTTGAATTTCCTTGTAATTCGTAATTCTATGTAAACTTCGAAAATCTTACAACTTAATCTTCAATCATACGTATAAAGCGTTTGAAATCCTTAAAATATTAATTAAATTGAACTTATTCTGTACAGTTCTTTAAAAAAAGTGTAAGTCTTTAGAAATCTTTGGAATACTTTGAAATCCTTAGATAATTATCAAAGCCCTTTAAAAATACAGAAATTCATTAAATTATCTTTAAATGCCTTGAAATCGCCTGACGATAAACAATTTTTTGAAATCCCTTGAAATTTGTACTGTTTTGAAATCCTTAAAAACCCCTTAAAATCTTTGGAAAACGTGGAAATCCCCTTAAACAAATAGGTATAGATCATTTAAAAATCACTTGCAATCTTGGGAAAAATCTATTTAAAAAAGTGGATGCATTACAAAGCCCTTAATATAAATTAAAATAAACTTATTTAATAAAATATTCGAAAATAAATTGGATTTCCTAGAAATCTTTCAAATTCCTTGAAATCCTTAAAAACGTACCAAGGTCATTTCAATTTTGTTAAATTCTCTACAATAATTTAAAATCCTTTGAAATTTTATTTGATTTAATTTTAAAAATTCACTAGAAATATCTTAAAATCTTTGAACATTCTACTAAGTTCTTTAAAATGCATTAAAATTATTGAAATTTCTTAAACTCCTTAGGAATTCCTTAAACTATCTGGAAATTCTTTAAGATCGTAAAAATATTCTAAAATTCCTTTAACATGATTTAGAATTCTTTGAAATTTGAGCAAGTATATTTAATTTGTCAAGAACCGATAAAATTTAAAAAATAAAAGTCTCTTGGAATTGTTTGAAATCCTTTAGAATTTTATGAAATTCCTTGAACATTTTTTTAAATTCTTTTAAATTTTTTAAATCGCTAGGAGTCTAGAAATTTGATTTAATCTTTAAAAATCCTGCAGAATTATTTACAATCTCTTGATGTTTTTGAAATTTCTCATAATCTTAAAAATTGTTCTTGACTTTTTGAAAACCGATCAAATATTTTTAAATTAGTTTAAAATACTTGTAAATCCAATTATATCTTTGTAAAAGCCTTAAAATCCGTGAAAGTCCCTCAAATTTTTATGAAATAATTTGGAGTCTCTTAAAACCTTCTGATATGTTTAGAAATCTTTTAAATGTCTTAAAATTTTTACGAAATCTGATCAAATCGCTTAAAATCCATGTGACGTCCTAAAAGTGTCAGGAGATTGCCTCAAATTTTTCGACATCCTACGTAAATAAATAATTAATCGTTTTAAATTTTTGAAAAAAGTTTAATAAGTTCAGTATAGGAAAATCATTATAGACCTTTATTGATTTTACTATAATATTTTTCTTAAGAAGGGATAGCAAGGTATTGTAAAATATTGCGTAGGATTACATAAGATTATATGGGATTCCAAAGAGGTTCATGGGATTGCAACAGTGTACATGGATTTGCATTAGATTGTATAGGATATCAAAGAGGTCCATGGGATTGTATAAGATTGTATGTGATGGAAAAAAGGGGCATGGGATTGCAAACAGGTGCATGGGATAGCATAAGATTACCTACGCTTGCAAAGAGGTGCATGATATGCATAAGATTTTATGGGATAGCAAAGAGGTGCATGGGATGGTATAAGATTGTATAGGATTGTAGAAAGGTGCATGGGCTTGCAAACAGGTGCATGGGATTGCGTAAGATTGCTAATGCTTGCAAAGAGGTGCATGCCCGAGTAAAAAAGCTTCGACTTGAGTTTGACTTGGTTATGTCTTGAGTTCAATCTCGAAAATTATATGTCAATATGTTTTAAGTTTTTATGAAATTATTTTAAAAGATTATTATTACTTCAAATTTTCATGAAAACATAGGGTAAAATTATTTTGATGTCCCAATGAAAATACAGTGAAACTCTTCTATAGCGCCGATTTTGGAGATGAAGGTCGATGAGAACTAACTCATTGTAGGCCTATCTGCTTTTGTTGGTTCACGCCTGAGTGCTCGCATGAGTGACAATCTATTGAATTTATATTTTTAGAAATAATTAAAAGCTTATAACTAATTAAATTTAAACAAGCACAACTTCAAATTTAAAAAATATATAAAGTAAAAATTATTTGAATGTTTAAATAAAAATAATTTTTTCAAGCTTTAAATTATTTGAATTTCCAATGAAAATAATAGTTGAACGCTTTTTTTATGATGATTGAATATTTCTCAAATAAGTCTGTTAAAACTGAAATTTTCTGGAATTATTTCAAAAGAAATAAAAATATTCAGAGTTTAAAGTTAAAATAAAAAAAAAATACATTACATAAATAATATTTCGATTTTTACAATGATAACAATTGCTTGAGGCATTTTATGTTGTGAACTTTTTAATTAATTTTTAGCGAATTAATTTTGTCCACAATAATGAATCACATAAAGATTCAAATTAAGGTGTTTTAAATTAAGTAACATAAACTGTTTATTTAATTTTAGATTATATCTCGCAATATTAGATATTACTTTTACAATAAAAGTTTATTTCTTCTTTAGAATACCTCTATTACAATGATATAATTTTCCTGATGTTTGTGAAGTGAAATGAGCATCGAAATTAAATTTTCAAAATTATAAGTAAATAAGTAAACTTAGATTTAAAAGTTATTAATAAATTAAATATACAGAAATTCTGTTTCGAATTTAAAGGAAATATAATGTAAATGTACTAAAACTTTTGATTTCTTGAATTAGTCTAAAATGCCATTAATAAATGAAATTTCAAGAAATAAAAGCTCAAATTTAAAAAAGGTATTAAGTAAAAATTATTTAAATGCTTCAGTGAAAATTTTAGTTAAAAGCTTCTTATATTTTGAAACAATTAATTAATTATTAGCTGAATAATTTGTTCTAAATATGGATAAATAAAGATTTAAATTGAGTTTCTCAAAATAATGTGACATAAATTGATTATTTATTAAATGTTATTTACTTGAATATTGGATATAATTAGAATAATAAGAGTTCATTTACATTAAAACATGCCTATTCCAATTACAAAATTTTTTAAACGATTTTGTTTTTGTGAAATGGGTAGCTGAATTTAATTTTTCAATTTATACGTTAATGTGTTTTAATTTTTTTTTAAATTTGTATTAAAGGTTACTAATAAATCAAACTTTCAAAAATGAAAGTGAAAATAAAAAAAAATCTAGTATAAAAATGATTTCAATGTCTAAATGAAAATTATAGTTTAATTCATTTTACGTTATAAATATATTTATTAATTATTACCCGATTTTTTTCACAACATTAAATTACATAAAGATTTAATTGTAATTTCTTTCCATCAAGTAACAAATTTATTATTGACTTTGAGTCTATTTAATTCAATACTGGCCATAATCAGTATAATAAAAGTTTGTGAAGTTTTTGATTTCAAAAGTATTTTCAAATATATTTTCATTTTTTCTAAAATAGTTTAAAATGTTATAAATAATTTAAACTTTCTAAAAAATATAGAATACAAATTATTAAGATGATTCACTGAAAATAATTATCTAATGCTCTTTATGTAATAAACTGATTATTACTTATTAGCTGATTGATTTTGTTACAATAATCAATAACATCCAGAATACATTGTTCTTTATATTTAGCAACATAAATTAATCATTTATTTGAAGGTTATATGATTAAATATTTAATAAAATTTGTAGAATAAAAGTTTATTTATTTTTAACCTGTCTGTATTTCAATTATATGCTTTTTTTAAATTTTTAGTATGTTGTGGAATGAGTATAAAAAGTCAATTTTCAAAATTATATATACTTTTTTTTTTAATTAGTGTACAAGGTTATTAATAATTAAAATTTTCAGAAGTGAAATTTCAAGTTTAAAAAAATATAGAAAATTAAAATTATTTGATTTTTTAAATGAAAGTAATTATTTAAGGCTTTTTATTTTGTTAACTGATTTATTTGGTTATTATTGACTGATTTTTTTTTACAATATCACAATACGCAAAGATTGAATTTTAATTTTTCTCGATTGAGTAACATTAATAGGTTATTCAACTTAACGTTTTGTAATTAAATGTTACATATAATTTGTGTAATAAAATTTGATTTGTATTTCGAATACTCCTATTCCAGTTAAATAACTTTTTTAATGGTCCTGTGTTGTGAAATGATTGTCAGAATCAAATATTCAGAATTACATGTACATATATCTTGATTTTTTCTGGAATAAGCTTAAAATTTTATTGGTATGATTAGAATTTTTAGAAGTTTATTTATATTTGAAATACCTTTATTTCGATTATGTAATTTTTGTAAGTTTGTGGAATGAGGATCTGAGTTACATTTTCAGAGTCATATTTTAACTTTTCCGAAATTAGTTTAAAATTTTATTAAAAATTTTAATTTTATTAAAAATTTTAATTTTTATAAAAATATAAAGTAGAAATTATTATAATGTATCAGTGAAAATAATTGTTTGTTTATTCTTATGTCCTCTACTCAACAATTAATTACTAACTTATAGCAAAGAGGTGCATGGGATTGCAAAAGATTGCATGGGATTGCAAAAAAGTGCATGGGGTTACAGAATATTTTATGGGCTTCCAAAAAGGTGCATGCGATTGAACATAAGTACATGGGATTCAAATGAGTTCTTGGGATTGCATTATACTCCATGGGATAGCAAAAAGGTGCATGGGATTGCATAATATTGCAGAGAGATTGTACATAAAATTGAATCAGTAGTTAACCCCTTGGGCTTTAGCGACACTGTAAAATACTGATAGGAATTAATTTTTAATTATCGCTCGTAAATAATGCCCTCGGTGTGATTAAAAGTAAATATTATTATTATTGCGCGCATCAAAACAATACCGATGAAGAGATTGGATCAATAGCATAATGTTGTTTTGTGTTTTATGCATTTTCTATCTGTCAGGTTATTTATCAACAATTTCTAATTATTTCTAATTAATGTGAATTCCTGAGAACTATAACCGGAGATATTAATTCAGGAAATACAGTTATTCAAGGTAAGAATTTTCTCTGATATAATTAAAATGAAAAATGAGATCTCGGGGATTCCTATCATTTGACACATTCATTTCAGGTTCCGTACTAAAGTTGATTTTCTAAGGAAATTTTGTGGTTGAAAAATTGACTATAATAAATCAACTAATTTAGCCATTCACTCTATCAAACATGTATTGTTTTTTTTTCTAATTTGCTTACATATTGATTCGAAATTGGTTCCAATTTACATGGAATTTTGATACGATAATTTTTGATATAGAAAAAAGCAGTTTTTTTAAATTTTAATTTCGAAACATTATTTCAATTTTTCAAACATTTTTCAATATAAGCTCAATTTTATAGGATCCCAAAAAATCCCATGAATAAAAAATTTGATTTTGCAAGTTTTTGGCCATAATTATAACTCTTTTCCTGTTTTTTTTTTTATAAAAGTTGTTTCTAATTCATAATATTCTATTTTCTACTGATAATGAGATATTCACGTAAACAATTTAACCGAGCTATCATTTTTTTCAATAATATTCTTTTTGATTAATTTTAGTTAATGAAATTTAACAAACATAATTTTAAAAAAATTCTTATTGTTTATTACTACCGTCACTGGATAAAAATCAATACGTTTTGGTTTAAAATTAACTTCTGAGTTTTATTTAAAATTGTTTGGTTGTTTTTTTTTCTTTTAAATCCAAAGATTTTGTAAAAAGTAAAATATTTTTTAATCAAATAGAAACTATTACATTTTGCATTGTCAACCAAAAAATATTTTATAACAAAATAGATAAATCTGCAACCCCAACAAAAAATTTTCAACAACAGCAAAATTTCATTTTTATCTAAGCAGTTGCAATAACAACCAAATAGATGAACTTTCAAACAAATTTGAAACAAGTTTCAATAAAATAGCTGAACTTTAAATCAAATAATTAAATTTTTAATCCAAAAAGACGATTTTTTCGAAGGCAGATAAATATTCAATTCGAAAACTTGATTTTTAAATAAAAAAAGTTCATTTCTAATCACGAAGGATGATTTTTTTACAATAAAAGATTAATTTTCTACCAATAGTAGAATTTCCAATTAGTTAAATGAAACGAAAAAAAACTATGTTTTAAGAAAATAGTTAAATCCTTAACCAAACTGATAAACAATCAACCAATAAAGAATTTTAAACCAAATAGTTGAATTTTTCACTAAAAAAAAATAATTTTTAAAAAAGAAAGATGTTTTTAAATAGTTTAATTAAAATATTAAACAATACAAGAATCTTCTGCCAAACAGTTAATTTTTACACTTATGAAGTATAAATTTTAACCAGAAATGGAATGGCGAAATTTCAGATAAAAAAAACGAATTTTAAAAAGTAGAATTTTTTAAATAAAAGGCCGAATTTTCAACACAAATGTTTAATTTTTAGGATAAAAATACACATTTTTCGGCAAAAAGTTTAATTCTCAGCACAAGATTATGAATTTGCAACAAAAAATAATTTCATCCAAATAGTTGAATTTTCAATCAAGAGAATTCATTTCCTACTAAAGAAGACGAATTTGATAACAAAACATAAATTTCTAACCAAGTGGTTTTCTTTTTTAATAAAAACTATAATTTTTTGACCAAAAATAGAATAGTTAAATTTTCTGTAATTTTTTTAAAACAGTTTAATTTTGCACTAAAAATATGAGTTATAAATAGAATAGTTGTGGTTTGAACAATTTATTCCAATTTATAACTAAAATCATTAATCTTTAAACAAAGAGAAATAAGTTTTTTTAAAAATAAGTTTCACTTGAAATCAAGTAGATGAATTTTCAATAAAAAATAAAAATTCTAAACCAAGGAAGTATTGGTTAATATTTCAACAAGCAAAAAAATTATGTGAAACAAAGCACAATTAAATTTTATTTAAAAATACTAATTATCCAGAAAATAGTTGAATCCCCTTTCAAAATGTATTAACTTTCTATTAAAAATTCATTCTCATTTTTGACCAGAAAATATGAATTTTGAACTAAAAGGATAAATCTTTAAAAAATAGTGCAGATGATTTTTCAATAAGAAATAAGAGTTTTTAACAGAATGCTTATAATTGAAACAAAAATAGATTATTTTTAAATAAAATAATAAATCTTCACCAAAAAATAAAAAAAATGAATTAAAACTTTGATCTAAAGCGGAATTTTTCACTTTTAAAATTATAAAATTTTTTAAAACGAAGGGAAAGAGATCATTACAAAAAAGGAAAAAGAGGGCAAATGTCAAAAGAGTTTAAATCTAAAATATGAACCTATTATGAACTTATTAATTTATCATTGAAATGTATCTTTACAGGAAAACTCACCTCTGTCAAAATTCAAGAATCTTGTTCAAAATCAGCATCAGGAAACGTAATAAACGCTATCTAATTTCGTAGCGTGA
>NC_046658.1:134381529-134384466 GCF_010883055.1 Belonocnema kinseyi | reverse complement strand
CCCCCCCCCCCCCCTGAAATCGGCATCGTCGTTTATGGATAGCACCTAACACAAATATAGTAAAACTTATACCTGCCTGCAGAAAAAATTAGTGAAAATAAAAATGATTTATTTTCTGAATATCTAAAAAAGGAGTGCATCTTGAATATAACTTGTTTCACTATCAGATAATTTGACCTGAATTTTTTTCTGAATAGTGTGAACAAAATTGGAATCAAGAGACTGATGTGAATGAACGATAGTGAGCAAAAGAGAAAAAATTCTTTATAAGATCTGCGAGATAATTTCGCAATTTGTCATCTCGTTCCTTACAACTTTCCTTTCCCTTTATTTCTGCCACTCTCCAAACAGTACGCGCAGAATGGTGCACCCTGTTCGAATTTTTCTCTCCGTTGGCGTTGAATCCGAGTCAAATCCAATAACTTCAGCGTTCGACGAATTTCCAACTGCCGACTAAAGAGTTCCCTCTCGAACCTTCAGAGAAGTGTTCAAAAGTTAGTTTTCTCATATCGACTAACGAAATAACAAAATAAAAAAAACCAGGAAAGTAGACGCCGTTAGAATCTTCCCTTTCTTGCTTCCTGATTCCATCCCCTACGACAACATACTTCTCCACCCTCATTCTTCTTTTATCACCTCCTCTACTTCTTCTGATTTTAATTTTTTCCCCACTATCTTCTCTTCCTCTATACAACCATCCTCAGTACCTCCCCTCTTCCTACTGCCAGTCCTAACCATCTCCTCTATTCCCATTCTCTTACGAGTACTACCTCACATTTTACATTTTCTCACTTTCCCTACTGTTCTTCACTTCGCCACTCTTCCCTTACTTTCGCTCATTTCTCTTTTCCTCTTTGGACTTCCCATTCTAGGAAGAAAGTAGGACCAGAGGGCGGACACTCAACCGAAACCCTAAAGAAAGTATAGAAATGAAGAAAATCTGCAAGTCTTCTTCCTTGGTTTTTCACTCGCCTGTTTTTTTTTTTTTAATAACAATACACTATGATTTGCCACTACCCCAATCTAACCAATCTCCTTTCAAACCATATTCTTCCTTTCCATTCCTCTCCTTTAAATCTTCTAGTTCTCCTGACTTTACCTTCTTCCGCACACCCTTCGCTTTCCCTATCCAAAGCCGCTACATTATTTTTCTCTTCCCACTTCCCTTTTTCACCATTTCTTCCCCTACTGTTTTTCCTCTTCTCCATTCACAATTCCTCACTACCCCACCCTTGACATTTTCTGGCCTCCCTTGCTGTCCCTCAGTTCTCCTCCTTGAACTTTCGCTACACTTCTAATTAAAAAAGATAATATTAAAAAGGAGGAAAGAGAAAGGGCAACTGTGAAATCCTTTTGCTTCTGTTTCCTGCTCTCATTTTTTTTTTGTTTTTGGAAATGAAAATAAAGAAAGATTTACAACATACTTTTTTGTAACTCCAATTTTCTTGCTATTTAATTAATTTTAATGCAATTAAATTACGGCCACGATTGCTGGGATATTTTTCATAAATGTCTATTTATTTTGAATGTTTCTTTTTCATTTGAATTTAAACATTTAAGAGTAGGTTATACAACTTTATTCGTTGGATTTGAAGTTCCTGAAATTCATAAAAATTTTGTAATTAAATAGAAAATGACTGCTCAGTTAAGAACAGTTTTTTAGCGCAAAACTGTTTTTAAACAATTATTTTTGTTGAACTGTGTAGATTATTAAACAACTAGGAATATTATACGCGCGCTGCAGCGCGCAGAAAATGTTGCATTATCTATTAATAATATACAAATATAAGTAAGGTTAAGAAGTTTCAAATTTTCTTATTGTCCAATTTAAACTTACAAAAAAACTGAGCGGTATGGTTTCATTTTTCAAGCAAAATTTTTCTTTTACATACCAATATAGAAAGTGTCTTAGAAAATTGAAAAACCTACCAGAAAAATATTCAGTTTTCAATGATTTTACATTCCTTTGAATTTTTTGGAATGCCTCTAAACTCTTTCCAATTCTCTTTTTTGTCCAATTCCTCTGAATTCCTAGATATAACTTAAATCATCTTAATGGCCAGAATGATGTAAATTCCTTGAAGTCGTAGAATTTCCTAATTTCTGAGAATATTATTGGATTTCAGAGAATTAATCCTTAAACGGCCAAAACGCCACTACCGGTACACTGCTTTTCAACGGCCAATAACTAAGACTATTCGACACTAGAAAAAATTGAGACACATATATTTTTATTGCTTAAGATCTCCTCTTTCCGACGGTGCCAATGAAATTTCTCAAACAATTTTCTTATTATCCCAAAATGCAGTTTAAACAAAAAAAAAACGTGATTTTTCGTGTCTATTTTTTTTTTGTGAACCATTTTCGAAAGCTTTTCGAGTCTGTAATTAACCTGGAATCTCACTAACGGGTGGAATAAATTTCTAAACTTTGAGAATCCATGGTTCAAAGATCGATTTTTCGTTTTAGTATTTTCAAAATGGCGTCTTAATGGCAAAATTTTTGTGAAAACATTCATGAATTTTTTTACAATAAACGATGCTCTTTTCGGAACAATTTTTGCAAAATTCAAAATTGTGCTCAAAACGCTCCGGAAAAATTCAGGCGTATTTCTCGGCTGATTACAAGAACTTTTTATTCTTGACAAATTTTCCGAAAAGCGCATAGTTTTTCAATAAAAAATTTTCAAAGTTCTCAGCATCGTGTAAGAGTAAAATGATTCACGAATATCTATCGTCCGTCTGCCGCAAACAAAGTTTACGTTGCCCATCTATCACCAACGTGGAGGTCGACGAATATCGATAGTCTCTCTTTTTTTTAAAGGGATTTTATATGTTTTTTTTACATTTTTTAATTTTTTTTATGGAGAATTTTTTTCATTTCAGATTTCAATCCGTTGAAATCATTTTGATCCTGCTGTTTCAGAATGTAATTTTG
>NC_046658.1:134325975-134381429 GCF_010883055.1 Belonocnema kinseyi | reverse complement strand
TGTGGTTTGATGTCAGAGTGCAATAAAGGTTACGGAGTCGCTGGAAATTTTTTATTGAAAAACTATGCGCTTTTCGGAAAATTTGTCTAGAATAAAAAGTTCGTGTAATCAGCCGAGGAATACGCCTGAATTTTTCCGGAGCGTTTTTAGCAAAATTTTGAATTTTCCAAAAATTGTTCATATGCAAAATCCAAAATTTTGCTCAAAATGCTTCGAAAAAATTCAGGCGTATTCCTTGGCTGATTACAAGAACTTTTTATTCTTGATGATTTTTTCGAAAAGAGCATCGTTTATTGTAAAAAACTTCATGAATGTTTTCACAAAAATTTTGCCATTAAGACGCCATTTTGAAGATACTAAAACGAAAAATCGATCTTTGAACCATGGATTCTCAAAGTTTAGACATTTATTCCACCGCTTAGTGAGATTCCAGGTTAATTACAGACTCGAAAAGCTTTGGAAAATGGTTCACAAAAAAAAAATAGGCACGAAAAATCACGTTTTTTTTTGTTTAAACTGCATTTTGGGATAATAAATAAATTTTTTGAGGAATTTCATTGGCACCGTCGGAAATAAGAGATCTTAAGCAATAAAAATATATGTGTCTCAATTTTTTCTAGTGTCGAATAGTCTTAGTTATTGGCCGTTGAACAGCGGTGTCCCGGTAGTGGCGTTTTGGCCGTTTAAGGGTTAAGAGAATTCGGAATATTCAAGTAATTCAGGAATTGATAAAATCCAGAATATTTAAGGAATTTATTGGATTTAGAGAATTCCAAAAATTTGAAGAATTTGGAATATTTAAGCAATTTTGGGCAATCAGAAAATCCAAGGAATTCCAATTATTCCAGGATTTCAGGGAATCTAGGGGATTCAAAGCTTTGAGAAAATATAAGAAATTAACAGAATTTAAGGAATTCAGAGAATTTAGGAAATTCAAAGAATTGAAGGCATTTCGAAAATTCAAAGAATTCAGAGAATTTATAGAATTCAGAGAGTTTATGAAATTCCGAGAATTGAAGAAAATGAGGGAATTCAGAACATTTTATTTTAGGGGATTTAGAGATTTCAGAATATTCAAAGATTTTATAAAATTTAAGGTATTTCGAGAATTTAATAAGTTGAATAAATTTAAGGAATTTAACGAATTTAAGGAGTTCTAGGGATTTTATAAATTCAGAGAATTTAAGAAAATTAAGAAAATTCAAGAATTCTGTTAATTTAAGGAACTCTTAGAAATCAGGGAATTTAAGGAGTTCAAGCAATTCCAAATATCCAAGGATTTCAGGAAATACAGACAATTCAAAGATTTTAGAAAATTTAAAGATTTAAGATAATTTAAGAAATGCAGAGAAATCAGGGAATTCAGAAAAAAACTAAGGACATTAGGAAATTCAAGGAATTCAGAAAATTCAAATAACTGCAAATATTCAAGGAGTTTGGGGAATCTAGAGAATTCAAAGATTTCAGGAAATTCGAAGATTTTAGAAACTTTAACAAATTCAGGCCATTATAAAAATGCATAAAATTTAATACATTTAAAAAATTTTAAGAATTTAGAGAATTAAAGGCGTTTATAAAATTTAAGAAATTTAGGGAAATTAAAGTATTTGAGAGCATTCAGGAAATTCAAGAAATTAAGAAAATTCATAATTATTAGGGAATTCAGAAAACTAAAAAAATTCGGAGAATTCAGAAAATTCAAGTAATTCAAAATATTTAAGGATTTCACGGAATCTAGAGAATTCGAAGACTGAAGAAAATTTAAAGATTTTTGAAAACTTAATGAATCAAATTTTTTCTATGAATTTAATCAATTCATACCAATTAGGGAATTTCGAGTTTTCAAGAAATTCAAAATAATACAGGATTTCAGAAAATTTAGCGGATTCGAAGATTTCAGAAAAATTCAGAAATTGTATGAAATGTAAGGAATTAAGAGAATTTAATAAATTCAAGGAATATAAGGAATTCCAAAATTTTAATAATTTCAGAGAACTCAAGACATTTAGAAAATTTAAAGAATTCAGAGAATTAAAGACATTCAGAAAATTGAAGAAAGTCAAATGAACAAGGAATTCAAAACATTGCAAATATTCAAGGATTTCAGAAGATTTGAAGACTTCAGAAAATGCAATGAATTAAGAAAATTTAAAGAGTTTCGAAAATTTTACGAATGCAGAAGATTTTACGAATGCAGAAAATTCAAGGAATTAAGGGAATTTAGAGAATGTTAAGAATCAAGAGAATTCGAATAATTGAAGAAATTCAGGGAATCTTTAAAATTCTGATAATTTAAAATATTCTGAGATGATAAAAAAAATAAGAAAAATCAGGGAATTCAGGGAAATCAAGTCATTCTTTAATTTTCGTGCGTTCAGAGAATGCAAGGAAATTAAAATATTTAAGGAATTCTGAGAACTTCAAATTAAAGGAATTCATAAATGTATGGTTTTATCAGAAATTTAAAGGATTTTATTGAATTTTGAGAATTTTGGTGATTTTAGAGCGTTAAAAAAATTTAAGTAGCTTCAGGAATTAAAAATATTATAGAAATTCAGTAATTCAGAATATTCGAGGAATACATGAAATTCAGAGAAATCGAGGATTTCAAAGAAATCAAGGAATCCCGGGATTTTCAGGAAATCAGAGAATTTGCTAAATCGTCATTACTCTAAATATAAAACTCTTAATTTAAAAAAAGAAAGGGAAATTTTTTATTTTACTTTCTAAAAGCTTTATTCTCAAGATTTAAAACTGATTAGTTTTTAGTTTTAAATGCTATGTAGTGAAATTATTTATATTAGTGAGCCTAAGAATAAAAATTACTCTATTTGTATACCCTACAAGACTTTAAACGTCAACAATTTTAAGAATGCCTCATTCACAGATTATTTATTATCAAAAAACTTTTAATTGAGATTTATTCATTCATTTAAACTTTTTATTTGACAATTAATCATTGTCAAATGTTTTTAAAGTAATTAAAGACATTTTAGGTTTAAATTAGTTATTTAACTAATCTTTGGTTTTAATTTGTTTTTAAACTATAAAATGTAATTATGAACGAACGACACGACTTTAAAAGAGTTAGAAATGAAACAAAATTATTTTATGAGTTCTGGTACATGCTTTCAGTTCAAGATTAACCACCAGATAATATTTTTTTAATTTACTGTTTTGAAGGATACAAAAAAAATAAAAAGTTATACAACTTTTATAATATTGGAAATCATTATTTGATATTAAAAAATTGTAATTTTATAGATTTTAACAATTTATTTATTTTTACTGAAATAAATAAGTTATGCCCAATAAACAAGATTACTCTAACAAAATATAATTAATATTAAATAATATCACAATTAATCAAAAAATTAATAATAACCTCTGAAAGTTTATACAAAGAAAAATTTATGATAAAATTAACAATAGGAGACTGAAAGGGTTTTTAGTCTCTAGCATAAATAGACAAGACCTTATTACAAAAAATACTAATTTGTCTAAAATGTATGGCCTTCCTCAATTTCATAAAAAAGATTTTTGTTTGAAGCCTGTTGTTAGCACCATTAACTCTTCTTCATATACTTGGCCGAATTTTTTAAAAAATATTTATAATTCTGCTCTTCCAAAAAATAAAATATTTTATTAAAAATGTTATTGATTCGGAACAAAAACTAGAAAATCTCATTATTCCTTCTTCCCGCAGTATGGTCTCTCTGGATATAACTTCTCTCTTCAATAATGTTCCTTTTGATTTGATTCTCAACATTATTGAAAAAATGGTCTTCTATTGAAAAAGTTACTGCCTTCTCTGGAGATAAATTCAAAGAGGGAATAAAATTTCGAATGAAAAACTCTTTTTAATTTAATAAATTTTGTATAAGCAAGAATTTGAAACCGCTAAGGGTGCTCCTATTTCTAATTATTTCTACAGAAATTTTAAATTTTTGTTAATAAAAATATATTTTTTAATAACTTTTAAATTGTCCGAAGTCTTTTGAATTTTTCGAAATATTTTGAATTCTAAGAATTCTTTCGTATTCTTTGCATTCTTCTGCATTCTTTGAATTGTTTCAAAATTTTCTAAACTCTTTAAGTTGTTCTTAATTTGTTGAATTCTTGCGAAATTACTATTTTTGAAAAATATTTTTTAATTATTTTAAAATAATTATAATACTCTTTAAATAGTTAAAACTCGTTTATATCTTTTGCTTATTTTTAAGAACTTGAAGAGTGCAAAACAATTTAAAGAATTCAAAAGTATTTAGATAATAAAAAAAACGAAAGAATACTAAGAATTAAAAATATTCCAGGGAATTGAAAAAATGCAGGGAACTAAAAAGTTTAAACATTTAGAAGAATTGCTGGATTTCATATAAATCAGAGAATTCAGATGAATTCAGAGCATTCATAAGAATCAAGAGAATTCGGAAGTATTTAGAGGATTCAGAAGAATTGCCAGATTGCAAAAGAATTTTCAGAGTTCAAAAGAATTCATTAAATTCAAAAGAATTTAGATAATTAAAAAGAAACGGAAAGAATAGAAAGTAATTCATTGAAAATAAAATATTTCAGAGAATTCGAAAGTCATTAGAGAATTCAGAATAATTCAGGAGAGTTCAGAGGTAACAAAGGACTTTAAGGAATTCTTAAAAATTATAATGACAAATTTGAAATACAAAATAATTCAAATAAATATAAGATAAATCAAAAACATTAAAAAATTCAGCGATATCGAGAGAATTCAATAAATTAGGAACAGTTTAAGGAATTCATAAAATTTTAAAACAATTCGCAGAATTTTTTTTGAATTAAAATGCAACTCTTTTTCTGAAAATTTTTCTTTGTTATTTAAAAATTCACCTATTTTAGTAGGATTTTTATTTTTAATGAAGAAAAATGCTAGTGCCTGTTTAAAAAATCAACTCTTTATTGAAATTTTGCCTTTTTTATTTTAAAATTAAACTTTTTAAAAAAAATTACATTTGTCTTTCAAAAAAATAAAACTGTTTGGCTGAAAAGTCATACATTTTAGTTGAAAGTTCTGTTTGATAAAAATTTAAATATTTCCTATAAAATTTACTTATTGTTTGAATTTAATATTTTAGTGTTAAATGAACTGCAATCTTTTTTGTCTGAAAGTTCAATTTTAAACAAAAATCTTATCCTTTATCTATTAAAAATGCATGTGTTTAGTACAAATTTCTTCTTCCTGGGATAAAAATGCCACTGTTCATTAGAGATTTCAACTATTTCGTTAAAAATTCATACTTTTCGTTCGAAAAAATTCGTCTTTTTGGATTGAAAATTCAATTTTCTTGTAGAAACTTATTTTTTGATAAACAATTCGTTTTTATCTTAAAGATCGACTTAAAAAATCAACCCAAAGTTTGAATTTTCAAGTAAATTAGATTAATTTTCCACAAAAGGAAAATTAATTTTTAACGAAGTAGTTTCATTTTAACAAAATATTCAATTTTTACTTTTAAAAGAACCATTTTTGACCAAAAATGGAATTAGTAAATTTTTAATTACCAAAAAATGTTTTCAGCGAAAAAAGGGAATGTTCGACAAAACAGTTGAGATTTCTTTTACTTTTAAGAAAGTAGGTCAACTGTAAAACCTAGTCTTTAAGTTTTTGATCAAAAAGATGAATTTTTAAACAAAAAGATTTTTTTTCCATAAATAAAAAAATTTCAACCAAATTTTAAAATTCTCAACCATTAAGTTGGATTTTCAACTAAAAAAGATGTAGTTGTAAGCAAAAAGATTAATTCACTACCAACAAAAAAAATTTATAATAAAATTCGAGAATTTAAAACGAAAAATTTCTTAACAAAAAGATTAATTGACCACCAAAAAAGACCAACTTTTTACAAGTTTTAAGGTTTCTTAAGCAAAAAGTAGAAGTTTCAACTAAAAAAGATATATTCTTGAACAAAATGTTTAATTATCCACCAAAAAAGACGAATTTCCAAAAAAATTAATGAATTTTCAACCAAGAACTTGAATTTTCAAATAAAAAATGTTAATTTTTGAACAAAAAGATAAATTTACTTTTAAAAACATAGAATTTTTTGTACGAAATTGAATAATAATTGCCAAATAAAAAGTTGAATTTTTAACTATATAAGAAGAATCAAAAAGAAGAGTAATTTGTTACCAAAAAGACAAATTTCTATTAAAACTCAAAACTTTTCAACCAAAAACTTCAATTTTTAGGAAGAAAGAATTTTCTAATTTTTTATAAAATAGTTTAGCTTGTGAACCTAATGGTTATATTTAAACCAAAATGATGGATTTTTAAACAAAAAGATTATTTTGCTAAAAGAAGACAAATTTTAAACAAAATTTAAGAGTTCTTAAGCAAAATGTTGAAGTTTCAATTAAAGAAAGATGAATTAAAGAAAAAGATTGATTTTCAAGAAAAAACTAATTTTTTATCAAAATAGTTCAATTTTAACATAAAGTTTACTAACAAAAAAATCATTTTTTTAATAAAATTCAAGAATTCTTAACGTAACATTTGAAAAAAAAAAACTAAAAAGATGAACTTTTAAAGAAAAAGAATAATTTTCTCTCGAAAAAAAAAAACAAAATTGAAAAATTCTTAACCAAAAACTTTAATTTCAAACTAAAAAAGATGAATAAAAAAAATACACATTAATTTACTAAAAAAACGAATTTTCAATCAAATGCAAGAATTCTCTACCAAAAAGTTGATTTTTTAAGTAAAAAACATGAATTTAAAAAAAATTAATTTAGTACCTAAAACTTATTTTTTGACCAAATTAAAAAATTCTCATTTAAACAATAGAATTATCGACTAAAAAAGGAGAATTTTTTAACAAATTTACCACCAATGAGATAAGCTTCTTTTAAATTCCAAAATTTTCAACCAAAAATTTTAACATTTAGGGGGATAGAAATTTATGTTTTTAATTTTTTAGAAAGTAGTTTAACATTAAAACCTAATTGTTGAATTAATAACCATAAAAATATTTTTTCCAAGATTAATTTACTACCAAAAAGACGAATTCTCAATAAGATTCAAGAATTCTGAACGAAAAAGTTAAATTTTCAACTGATAATGATGAATTTCTAAATAAAAAGATTCATTTCCTACCAAAAAAGACTTATTTCCAATAAAAGAAAAGAATGCTCAAGCAAAAAATTTAATTTTCAACTAAAAAATATTAACTTTTAAACAAAAACATTGATTTAACACAAAAAAATATAATTTTTCTACAAAATGCATAAATTACCAAACAAAAAGTTAAATTTTAAACTAAAAAAAGAAGCATTTTTAAATAAAAAGATTGCTTTAATACCAAATAAGAAAAATTTGTAATAAAATTTAAAAATTCTTAAGCAAAAACTTAAATTTTTAGAAAAATAGTAATTTTTCAATTTTCGAGAAAATAGTTTAACTTTAAAACCGAATTGTTAAATTTGAACCCAAAAAGATGAATTTTTAAACAAAAAGATAAATTTATTTTAAAATAGATGAATTCTCAACAAAATTTAAGAATTCTGAACCAGAAAATTGTAATTTCAACTAATAAAGATGAATTTTTCAACAAAAAGAATCATTTCTTACCAAAAAAGACAAATTTCCAATAAAATAAAAGCTCTCTCAAACGAAAACTTGAATTTTCACTTAAAAAAGATTATTTTTTGAACAAAAAGATTAATTTACTACGAAGCATTACAATTTTTCTATAAAATGAATGAATTGCCAAACAAAAAATTGAATTTTCAACTAAGAAGAAGAATTTTTACGCTAAAATATTAATTTACTACCAGAAAAGGCAAATTTTTAATAAAATTTAAAGATTCTCACCCAAACAATTATATTTTCTACAAAAAAACGAAGAATTTTTTAAACAAACAGGTGGAATTTCGTACAAAAAAATAAGCATTTTTAATAAAATTTAAGAATGCAAATTCTAAAAGCATACATTATTTAACAACAAAAAATTAATTTTCTACCAAAAATATTCATCATCTGGAAACGTACTAAAACGTTACTATTTGTAATTTTAGAAGAAAACCTTTTATAAATTCCTAAATTCTAATCTAACATTTTCTAAATACGTGTAACTTTAATTTTACGTGGGACCCCCCACCCCCTCTTCACTATCAAATATAGGTTTTTTGGACCCACCCCCCCCACCCTTACGTGGGGAAGAAGTACATTATTTGGTTCAAAATACGATTCCAGCTGAACATGTGGACCGATTTAAATATTTTTTTAAAACTGCAAAAATTTTAAAGAAATTTGTCGAGCCTGATTTTGAATTTAGTTTTTAAATTTTTTATAAATAAATAAATATGACGAAAAAAATGACATTTTTTTATTCAAAGTTCTTGATGCTTGTCAATAATAGAAAAAAATTTTTAATTGCCGACGTTTCATATATTTACATTATATAAAGATATTCCATTATTATAAAATAAGCTAACAAAAATTTTATAAACTAATTATTTGCTGAAAATGTGGTTTCTATAATATTCAACAATTTCACGTTTTTTCACTTATATTGCAAAAAATTAAAATGGAAACAATATTTTAATTTGAAGCATTTCTCTCAAGACTATTATTGTTAATATTATAAACAAATTTAAGTAAGAACTGCATTATTCTGCCATTTGTCGACGCAAAAACTCTTTTTTTTTAAATTTAGTCTGACTTTTCAGTCAGTCAGTCAGTCTGACTTTGAAAAAAAATCGAGTTTTTACTTCGATCAAAACAATTAATTCATTTGTTTAAAAAATCATAAAATTTGCTAACTTATTATGTATGTTGCTAAAATTAACATGAAGTTCGCAATTGAATGGACTAACATAGAAAAAAACGAATTTTTCGTCAACAGATGCCCGAAAAATGCATCTTTAAATTAAATTTGTTTAACAAAAACATCAAACTAATCAACTAATTATGAAAGTTACTATAATGATCGTAAAGTTCATAATTAAAGGGACTTTCATGGTAAAAGACGAGTTCTTCTGTCGATAAATGACCGAATAATGCATTTGTTTATTAAATCTGTTTTAAATAATCATACAATTTATCAAAAAATAATAAATTTTTTTGAAATTAACATGAGGTTCCTAATTTTTTTTAATTTAGTTCGAAAAAAAAAATTTTCTGACGCTAAATTCCTGAATAATGCATTTGTTTATAATATCAACAAGAATAGTCTTCAGAGAAATTTTTTTATTAAAATATTTTTTCTATTTAAATTTCTTTTAATAGAGCATACAAAATCTTTGTGTGTTTTTTGCAATTTTCTAAATGCTATAACTCTCATAATATTTGATTTTATGAAAAAAAGTCGTCAGGATAAATTGTTAGATTTTTTAAATGCTATAGATAACCGTACAGAGAATTCTTGAATTTTTAAAAAAGTGGTCTCAAAAATATTTAAAATGCGCTCACTTTTTGAATTTTTATCCAAAATGACTAGATAAGGAACTTGACCCTTAGTTTAGGACACTAGAAAAGTGTACCTGAGATCAATCTAATAGAATTATTTTTTCAAAACTTATCGTGTTGACAGACAGACAGACATAAATACATACAGAGAAACCGACAGACAAAAACATTCGCAAAAACCTATTTTTCGGATCCAGGGGGTCTCAAAACGTTGACATTTAACAAAAACTGGAAAGGGAACGGGTTTCCAAATTTTACACATATCTAATACCTTCTCTAATGAAAATGTAAAAAGAGCATTAATAAAAAGTTGTTTGATCTACTTTCGGTAAAAAAATGTTATCTACTTATTTTTGCTTAGCTTGTCTGGTGTGTCGAAAATTTTAATTTTTGTATTTTGAATTTTTTTTATAAATAAAACAAAAACTACTTGTCCTATAAAAAGTGATTGATAACAAATTTGTAGATACTTTTTGGGTGCACAATGTTTGTCTGATAATTTTTTTTCCTATCTTGCATAGTTTGACCGCAAAATGCAATTGTTCATTTTTGATTAGTTTAAATGCGGTCAAAATATGAATTTTTAATTATTCGAAAAAATTCAAAAAGTTGATGTGATAATCTTGTAAGGCTATCGAAAAGTAAAATTTTTCTTTTCAAGTACTATTAACAACTGTACAAACAATTTTTGAATCATGAAGAAATTTGTACTCAAAAATTCTCAAAATGGGCTCACTTTTAGTATTTTTATCCAAAATGGCTGACTAATGAACTTGGCATTTAGCATAA
This sequence comes from Belonocnema kinseyi, assembly GCF_010883055.1. NCBI lineage: Eukaryota > Metazoa > Arthropoda > Insecta > Hymenoptera > Cynipidae > Belonocnema > Belonocnema kinseyi. The sequence continues at coordinate 134,371,201 of NC_046658.1, read as the reverse complement.
AAGACTGTACGAAAGGCCACTCTAATAGATTTTTTTTTCAAAAGTTATCGTGCTCACAGACAGACATAAAGCCAGACAGACACATTTGTACAAAAACCGGGGGGGGGGGGGTCAAATTTTACACAAATCTAATACCTTCTCTGGTGAGAATGTAAAAAACGTTAAATGACTGAAAATGATAGAAAACACACTTTAAACAAATAACTTGTTTATACAAGTTTTTTATTGTATCATGATGGAATATCTTTATATTATGTTAATTTATGAAAAATCGACGATTTCAAGAATTTTTCTGTTATTAAAGAGCAACGGGAGCGTCAAATAGAAAAAATTATAATCTTTTTCGTCATATTTATTTATTTATAAAAAAGTTGATAAACTAAATTAAATATCAGGCTTGTGCAAAAATAATAATTTTTAAACAATATTATTGTTATAAACAAATAACGTAATATAAACAAACGTAAAAGCTGAAAAATATTTTTAAGCACATTACTGCATACTTCAATAAAATACCCCTAGGTGATTTTTGAATGAACGAAAAAAAAAATTATTTGAACAAATAGAATTTTTGTAAATTTTTTTTTCGTTTTTCACGATTTAATGTATAACAATGTTAAGTAAACCTGATAACGCAAACTAAATAAAAATAATACTATTTTGAACTTTAAACAAACAAACAAAGTTAACAATTTATCCATCAAACATTCTTTATATCCTCTCCACTCCCACTGAATGCCGAAAAAGCCTTTTCAAATAAATTTCTATATTCAGACATATAGCCAGAACGAACAAATTGTCCCAGAAAAAAACTGAAGGTATCGTTGAAGGACTATCATCCATACCCCTTTGTAATTTTTGAATCATTGAAAAAATATTATTGTTTAAACAATGATATTGTTTATAATATTTATAATTTGTTCAAACAATCAGTGAACAACAATTACAACTGACTGACAACTAGGTATCTAATATGGAATATTTTAGAATAGAAACCAATTTTTCAAAATGCAAAAATTCCAATTTAAACATTGTTTTTACCCCCTCCACTCTGACTCGAAAAATCCAGTGGAAATGATTTTTAAAATTGGGAAGTATAGCTAGAACGAACTAATTAACCCAGAAAAAAACTGAAGGTATTGTTGAAGGTCTCTCATCCATATCTCTAGGTGATTTTTGAATCATTAAAAAGAATGATTATTTAAACAATGATATTGTTTATAATATTTATAATTTGTTTGAACAATTTCTTGCATTTTGAAAATTTTGTTTACATTCTAAAATATTCCATATTAGATAGCTAGTTGTCAGTCAGTTGGAATTATTATTCACTGATTGTTCCTACAAATTATAAATATTATAAACAATATCATTGTTTAAATAATAATTTTTTTTCAATGATTCAAAAATCACCTTGAGATATGGATGAGAGGCGTTCAACGATACCTTCAGTTTTTTTCTGGGTTAATTAGTTCGTTCTAGCTATAGTTCCCAATTTTCAAAATCATTTTCAATGGATTTTTCGAGTCAGAGTGGAGGGGGTAAAACAATGTTAAAATTGGAATTTTTACATTTTGAAAACTTTATTTCCATTCTAAAATATTCCATATTAGATATCTAGTGTCAATCACTTGGAATTGTTGTTAACTGATTGTTTAAACCAATTATAAATATTATAAACAATATTATTGTTTAAATAATTTTTTTTTCAATGATTCAAAAATCACCTAGAGATATGGATGAGAGGCCTTCAACAATACCTTCAGTTTTTTTTCTGGTACAATTTGTTCGTTCTGGCTATATGTCTGAATATAGAAATTTATTTGGAAAGGCTTTTTCGGGATTCAGTGAGAGTGGAGGGGATATAAACAATGTTTGATGGATAAAGTGTTAACTTTGTTTGTTTGGTTAAAGTCAAAAATAGTATTATTTTTAATTAGTTTGCGTTATGAGGTTTTACTTAACATTGTTGCACATTAAATCGTGAAAAACGAAAAAAAAATTATAAACATTCGATTTGTTTAAACAATTTTTTTTTCGTTTATTCAAAAATCACTCAAGGGTATTTTATTGAAGTATGCAGTAATGTGCTTGAAAATATTTTTCAGCTCTTACGTTTGTTTATATTGCGTTCCCATTTGTTTATAACAATACAATTGTTTAAAAATAATTTTTTTGCATAATTCGAAAATCACCTAGAGGTATAGCTGAGCCGAATTTATATATGTTTTTATTTTTTTGATTGGACAATTACTTTTGTTTAAATAAATTCCTCAATTTGCAAATCTATATGTGTAGCTAAATTCAGGGTCGTAAAATATACTGTTTCCTCACTGCGCACTGGTTCCATGGCGCTTCGGTAGGGCCGCATCTGAACAATCTGCCCTACTTACCTTGGGGTCAGATCTAATAGATGTTGAAAGTCCAAGACAACCTAGACATCCGAGCTATGCAAGTGGTGCGGCATGAACTGAATTATTCCGGATGCAAGTGCAACAGTAGGAAGGTGGAGACGATAATGAGAACTAATTGGCCGGGCCGGTGGCAGACCAACTAGTACGTCCAGTACCTCCTAGTTCGACACCTCGTACGTGTCTAACTTCCATCTATTCTAATCTATTCCATTATTTACGGTTTACACTCACCAATCAGTCTTTCCTAAAAACAGGACATTTTTGACAAGCTAATTATCAAAAATAGCCGCATTCAGGCAAACTCTAATTGCCTAATCGGACTAGGCTAGTCCTTCCACAAGAAGTCTGTCAGCTTCGGGCAAACATCATCCTGTGATGACCCACCCAGACCAAAATTTTTTCAATTCTCCTGTCTTTTGAATTTTCAATTCGGCTGCAATTAAAAAATAAGAGAGGAGTACATGAATCGTGAAGAGACTTCATGTTTTTATTCTTGTCCGATTTTTTTTGTGACATAATACATTAAGTGGGGAGATTTCTCTGAAATGGATTGGAGGTGAGTTTGGAGAAAAATCTTCTATGGGAACATTTGTTTTGTAATGTACAGTAGTAAAGTCAGTTAAAAATGTCTCTTGACCTAGTTATCTCGCAAAGAGATAAATTGCTTTTCATGTGCTGATTTTAGATTAAGATAGATGTTCATGCTTGCCTTAGATTCAAATAAGTTTTTTGCACTTTTTTGTTCACAAATCTTTGATTTCTTACACAGGTCTCTACATCCGATTTAGTAGAAAGTGTACTAATGCAATTAGTAGCATTTAGTCTGACTGTTAATTCAGTAATTTTTGTCACATTTTACTGAATGTGATTTTAAGATTTGTGTTACTGAATGAATTATTAAGGGGATTTTACTAATCTGCTCAGTAGTACTGATTTAATAATTTAATGAGTAGCAATTAATTAAGAAAAATTTTAGTATTAATGAGTGCAATATCCTAATGATTAAACAAAATTTACAATTTTAGTAATATTTAAAAAGTAAAAAAATCGTTTTCTCAACAAACAAAAAATTAGTAAAACTATCAAGACAAAAACTAATAGATAATTTTTCATGAAAAAAATTATTTTTAAATTGAAGAATCGTATGACATTATTATTTTTCACGTATCTCGCAATTTTAAGCAATTTATAAATTAAAATTTTTCTTTAAAAATTGTGCGTTGAAATTCTAAAGAATTTTGGAGGGAATGATCTGCGATTAGAAAATAATGGCACTAACATGGTTTTGTACAAAAAAAACTTCAAGTGAAAGTTCAAAATTATTTTAGATATACCGCTAAAAGTAAGTGGCGTCCTTCGTACAGCACATGCGTACGTACGCTATAAAAAACGCTTTAGGAAACGGGGAAAAGGGGGGGGGGGCAACAAGAGTAACTTTACGAACTTAAAAATTTGTAAGACAATTTTACATTTTTTTACGAATATTTGAAAATTTTGAAGGTACAAAGAGTTTTTTGCAAATTTGACTTTAAAATTCATGCCATTTTTAAAATTTATAAGATATGAAGGCTTTGCGAGTTACAAAATAATAGAAAATTGCCATGTTTTTTTTTTTTGGAATTAAAGGGAAAAATTTTTTTTTAAGAAACCAGAACTTTTTTTTACTAATACGAGGAACTGATATAGGCTACTTACCATACATTTTCTGTTTAGTATTTTTTTGCTTTCCGAAAAATAAAAATTATTAGAAATTTTTTTGAAAACCTTGCCGTTTTTGCCGTTTTTGACATTTTGTTAATATATGAAAGTTTTTCTTATTTCAGTATGTCCAGTTTTTTGTACTTTTTCAAATCTTTTAATTTTTTTTTGTTTTCTCATCTAGGGATACATTTTTATTTTTTAAAACCTTGCCTTTTTGCAATTTTTTGGAATATAAAGGTTTCTTTCTTTTTCAGTATATCCAGTTTTTGCACTTTTTCGAAATTCGCAATAAAATTGAAAAAATACTAAAAATAGTACCCTTATTATAACTTAAAAAAAAATCATTTCTAAAAAACCCTTGACTTTTTCCTGAAAATTTTTAGGAGTAATATGATAACATTTTTATTAATATTAAAATATAAATTATTGTAAAACAATTGCTTCAGATTGCTGGTCTAAGGCTCTTATTCACTAAGCTACGGAAGACAAAATTAATTTCTTTACAGCCCCTAAAAAAACATAACTCCAATCAACTTTAAAATAACACCAAAATAAATGTAAAAAATATAAAAACATTCGAATGTTTAAGAAATTAATGTTAGAAATGTAAATAATTACGACGGAACTTAACTTTTATGGGTTGTGAAGTGATTAATCTCGTGTCTCTGTAGCTTGGTGGGTAAGAGCATTTGACCAGCAATTTAAAAGTTCTTTCCACCATAAGAAAAAAACATTCAACAATAATTTTTTTAAACACTTCATCTCCTAAAAATCTTACCATCAAAAAATTAGTTTTGTTGAAAAATAATATTTTTTTGGTAGTTTAACAGAGTGGTGGAAAGTTGACTTACTTTGTTAAAAATTTACCTTTTTATTTGAAGATTGATCTCTTTGTTGGAAAATTTTTACTTTTTCGTTGAAAATTAACTTTTTTTTTAGCTGAAAATTGAACTATTAGATAACTGTTTTTTATTTAAATAAAAATGTTTTTTGGTTAAAATATTATCAATTTCACTCTCTGTTGGTAATTTATCTTCTTTATTTGAAAATCCAACTGCCTGTTTCAAAGTTGAACTATTTTGTTAAAAAAAATTTTTCAACAGTTTTCTACTAATTTAGATTTAAAAGTCTGAGAGATGAATTAAGTTATTTAAATTTATTCGATCAGGTCACAACACTCGAGATATTTTCTTGCGATATTTAATTTTGTTTATTAATAATAATTAACTTAAAGCTATATATATATAGTGCAACATAACATTTTGTGAAATATCGAAAGTCCAAAAGACATTAAAATATAAATTAATTTCAATAGTTTGATGTCACTCGCAACTATTTCTGACATATGTAGTAAATTCGTTAATTAATATTTAACCTTTTCGAAATTTGTGAATTAAATTATTAAATTTAAACGCGGGATGCGTTAATGCCAGAGGGTTAATTGCACCTTTTAGTACCCAACGAGGTCGTGGTCGTTGATTTCACGTGATTTAAATTGAGTATTACTCAACGTATATTACACATCTAAAACATTATGTTATTGATCCTAACTATTAAAGAAAAAATGTTTTATTTATTTTTCTCTTCAAGTGAAGAACAACTGGTCTCTACTGTTTCATAAGAAATTGTGTCTAATTTTAATACCTATTTGGCTTTTGAGTTTACAAAAGCCATATTTGGAAAAAAGCTTCACTTCTCGTTATTACTTCAGGATTGTGGCTATGGCAAGGAATTATTTGCAATTCCAATAACCTGACCTCGGACCTCTTTTCTTTTCCTTTCTATACGTAAGGTGGGAGGTTTTCAACGGAGATGAGTTCAGAATACTTGATGAACGACTGGTTCAGAATCGAGAAATTACTCTTAGGGGTCATTCACAAATTACGTAAAGTATTTTTTTTCAAATTTTTAATCCCCCCCCCCTCTCTTCCACAAAAAATCTTTGAAAAATTTTTAAACTTTGAGAGAGAACATATATAAATCCTGTTAATTAAATAAGCAATATGATTCATTTGCTACCAAAAAAGATGAATTTTTAGATAAAATTCAAGAATTCTCAACTAAAAAGTTAAATTTTTTAGAAGTAAATACAATTTTTCAGTTTTCAAGAAAGTTCTACTTTATAACCTAATTGTTAAATGTTTAACCAAGAAGAAGAATTTTTAAATAAACGAATTTCAATCAAAAAGTTGAATTTTAAACTAAAAAAGATGAATTCTTAAACAAAAAGAATCATGTTCTGTATTAGAAAACGAATTTTCGAATAAAAATATTAATTTATTACCAAACAAACTGAATTTTTATTAAAATTTAAGACTTTGTAACTAAATATTTAAAGTATCAACTAAAAAAGATGAATTAAAAAAAAAAGAATAAAAGTCAACAACAAAAAAACTAATGTTTATCAAAATATTTTAGTTTTAACTGAAAATTGAATTCTTACTTTTAAAAAATTATTCTGGACTAAAAATGATCTAGTTAAATTTTCAATTACCAACGTAATTTTTCTAAGAAAAAACGATCAACTGTAATACCTAGTTATTAAAGTGTTTTAAAAAATGAATTATTAATTCAAAAGATTCATTTTTAATACAATTGAAGAATTCTCTACCAAAAAGTTGAATCTTCAACTAAAAAGATGCATTTTTAAACAAAAAGAATAATTTTCTACCGAAAAAATCAAATTTTTAACAAAATTCAAAAATACAGAACAGTTGTTTTTTCAAATTAAAAAAAAAACTTTTAAACTAAAAAATTAATTTGCTACCAAAAAAAGATGAATTCTTAGATAAAATTCCAGAATTTTGAACCAAAAAGTTAAATTTTTAAGAAATACAATTTTTCAGTTATTAAGAGAGTAGTTCAACTTTAAAACCTAATTGTTAAATTTTCAACCTAAAAGAAGAATTAAACAAAATTAATTTACTATCAAAAAAGACTAAATTTCAATGAAATTCCAAAATTCTCAATAAAAAGTTGAATTTTCAACTAAAAACGATGAATTAAAAAAAAAGAATGATTTTTTACAAAAAAATTAATTTTCAAACAAAGAGATTAATTGAATCCCAAAATACTAAATTTTCATTAAAATTTAAGAGCTTTCAAATTTTTTTACCAAATAAAAAAGAATTTTTAAAAGAATAGTTTAATTTCCAATTAGAGAGATAAATTTTGAATTAAAATATTTAATCGCCAACCGAAAAGATCAACTGTAATATCTAGTTGTTAAAGTTAAAAAAAAATGAATTCTTAATTTTTAATACAATTCAAGAATTCCTAACCAAAAAGTTGAATTTTCAACTGAAAAGATGAATGTTTAAATAGAAAAATTAATTTAATACCAAGGAAGATGACTTTTTACCAAAATTCAAGAATTTTAAACCAAAAAGTTGAACTTTTAACTAAAAAATAAAAAATTTTAAACAAAACGATTAATCAAATACAAAAAAATAAAATTCATAACAAAATCCAAGAATACTGAACAAAAAAGTTGAATTTTGGAACAAGAAGATTAATTTATTACAAAAATGTTAAATTTTTATAAAAATTCAAGAATTCTGAATTAAAAAGTTGAAGTTTCAGCTAAAAAAGATTCATTTTTAACCGGAAAGATTAATTTACTATAAAAAAAACAAGAACTCTCAACCGAAAAGTGGAATTTTCAACAACAAAAAAACGAATATCTATCAAAATAGTTCAGTTTTAAAAAACAGTTGAATTCTTACTTTAAATATAACCTTTTTCGGCCAAAGATGAAATAAGTAAATTTTCAATTACCAAATTAATTTTTCAAATGAAAAAAAGGTATTTTTAATAAAGCAATTTCCAAGCAAATAGATTAATTTTCAACAAAAATTTTGAATTGTCAAACACAAAATTTAAATTTGAGAAAGTAGTTAAACTTTGAACTTCAGTTGTTAATTTTTTAACCAAAAAGATGAATTGTGAAACCAAAAGATTAATTTATTACAAAAAAAGAGGAATTTTCAATAAAATTCAAGAATTCTCAACCGAAAAGTTGAATTTTTAACTGAAAAAATAAATAATAATAATTTTCTACATGAAAAAGAACGAATTTTTAACAAAATTATACAATTTGCAATCAAAGAGTTTAATTTTCATCTAAAAAAGGTGCGTAGTGTGCTTGGGAAAATTAATTCTATTTTCAAAGTTAAATTTTCGTTTTGTTAAAAACTCGAATTTTGAATGTAAATTACACTAGTTTATCAAAAATTAACCCTTTAGCTACGAAAAATTAGTTTTCTTAAGTTCAAAATTAACCTACTTAGTTGAAAGTTTAATTACTGTGATAAAATTTTTTTATGAAAATGTACCACAGATTGAAATTTAACAATTTGGTTAATTTATTATTTTAACTAACGTTTAACTGATTTGAAGCTAAAAATGTATAAAAATGTTCAAAAATAGACTGTGGTTGCAAGCATGTCTTTTTGCGTTGTAAATTCCACTATTTTTTCTAAAACTAACATTTTTATAACATGGCATTCTTCTTTTACAGGTTGAAAATTCACCTACTTAGTTGAAGGTTTAATAAATTTTCTAACAATTTTTCCTATAAAGATTCGTCGCTGATTAAAATTTTATTATTTTTTAAATTAATTATCTTAGTAATTTCTAACGTATTTTTGGTTAAAAATTTATATATTCAAGTTGAAAATTAAACTATTCGCTTCAAAATTCTTTTTTTTTTTAATTAAAATTATTACTTTGCAGAAAATTAAAATTATTTGTGAAAAATTAATCCTTTTCGTAAAAGCTTATGTTTTGTTGTTGAAAACTGCACTGTTTTGTTGAAGTTTTTACATTAAAATTCGACTATTTTGTCAAAAATTTCCACTGGAAATAAGTATTTTTAGGTTGAATTTAACTGATTTCAATGTAAATTAAAAACTTTTTCTGTTAAAATATAAATTTTTTGTTAAGTATTTGTTATTTATTATTAAAGATTTAACTGTTTTCTGTTCAAATTAAAAAATCTTTTTCGTTGAAATTTCACCTGTTTCAATTTATATTATATTTATACATTTTCTTGGAAATTTGACACTTTTAGTCGAAAATTAATCTTCCTAGTTAAAAATTTATTGTTTCGTTAACAATTCTATTTTTTCGTTGAAAATAGAACTATTTTGTTCGAACTTTGTTTTATTATGCTCAAAACTTCATTTTTCATGCTCAAAATTTAAATAATTCACTTTTGGTTGAAAATGCTGTTTTGTTCGGAATTAATTCTTCGAAAATAAACTATTCGAATTTTTTTATTAAACGTAACTATTTTTGCTTTAAAGTTACAATTTTTCTGTTAAAAAATAATTTCTTTAACAAATAGTTTCATTCCTTCTTTTTGTTGAACATTTTTTTAGTTGAAAATTTAACTAATTAGTTGAAAATTTATATATTCTGTTAATAACTGAACTATTTGATTAAAATTTCAATTCCTTTGTTTAAATTAAAAAACTTCTAATTTTTATTTTTCTTGTATATTTAACTGTTTCGTTGAAATTTTATCTTTTTGCATTTGAAATTTAACTATTTTTGAAGAAAATTTAACTGCGTAAATATTGATTTTTTCTTTGTTAAAAATTTAGTTTTTTTTTGTGTTGAACATTCTTCTGTTTCGGCAGCATTCTTTTTGTGAAAAATTGCAACTATGTGGTTGCAAATTCAGCTTTTTTGTCAGAATTTAAACCATTTATACAAAATTTAATATTAATGTTGAAAACTCCACTATTTCGATTAAAAAATCTTCCTTTTTGGTTACAACTTCATCTTTTTTGTTTTTCAAATCTAATTATTTTGGTCGAAAATTTAACTTTTTACTCTTTTTACTCAAAGAAGCAACTGTTTGGTTTAAAATTTATCTGTCTAAGTTCAGGACTCAACTTATTATTTGTTCAAATTCGTCTTTTTAATCAACTCCTTTTCATTAAAAGCTTAAAAAAAACTTTCTTATAATATTTAATTTTACAGTTTGTATCGAGAATTCATCTTTATTGGTTAAAAATTCAACAACTTTGTTCAAATTTTAACAACTTTCTTAGAAATTATTTGTTGTTGTTGAACAATCATCATTTTAACTGAAAATTCATCTTCTAGATTCAAAATTTAACGAAGCATTAAAAAATTCTTTTTCTTTGGTAAAAAATTAATCATTTGAGCGGAAATATTTATCTTTTTTTTTATCAAAGAGCTCTGTTTCACCGGGACCATAGTACAATAGGGTTTACCGCAATGCTGACAGACGTAGATAAACCAGCTTTATAAGACAATAATAATAATAATTTCACTATTTATAAGAAACAAAGATTCTTTTATCTGTTTTCATTAAAAAAAAATTGTTTACACGGTTAAAACTAAATATCATTGAGCCCGATAATTGAGTTATGCAACAGGATTATTTCCCAATATTTCAAATACAAGGAGATGTGATTTGGCAAGTGTCCAACTTGTTTATTGACAGTTTAAGCGCGGCCTTTTTTATTCACATTGATTATTCAGGAATGAATTTTATACTGATTTATGCAAGAAAATATTATTAATATTGTTATCAATATTATTGCAATTATTATATTGCATTCATTTTCAAACGCTATAAATTCCTAAGATTTTAAGTAACAATATTACATTTTTAATAAAATACATGATTTCCGTATTCATTTAAAATGACAAATCTTCAAAGAAAACAGTCGAATTGTTAACCAAAAATCTGATAGTTGAAATTTTTAATTAAGGCGAATATTCATTAACAAAAAAAGAAATTTCCAGTAAATACATTAATTTTCAAAAAATCGTTGAATTTTCGATGTAATAATGTAATAATCAACAATTGAATTAAGCCGAAAAAATTCATTCTAGAAAATTTAAAGTTATAACCAAAAATAATTTTTTGATAAAATAATATTGAAAAATGGAAGCAAGATGTTGAATTTCGAAGTCAAAAAAAAAGATTTCTGCAGGTGAATCATTAAAAAAAAAATTAACCAGAAAAATACATTTTTAACCAACTGCTTTAACTTAACAAAAAATAACCTTTAACACAAATGTAGCAGCTGATATTTTAATTAAAAAAATACAATTAAAAATACGAATTCTCCACAAAACAGTTGAATCTTCAACCAGAAAAAAAACAGTTTTAAGAAAATTGCTGAAGTTCCTAACAAAAAAGATTTTAGTCAAAAGAAAAAAAAGTGATCGCAGTTGTTTCCCATAATTTGAATCGAATTTTTACCAAGTGCATAGTTAAATTATAAACAATCTACTTTTTAAAAAAACTTTTTAAACAGACAAAAAAACGAATTTTCTACTGATGAAGTTAAATTTTAATTCAAATAATGAATTTTTATTAAAGAATATTGGTTTTTGACAAATTTTTAATTAAAAAACAGTAAAAAGATTTTAATCTTAAATCAAAAACAGTAGAATTCAATTAAGACGACAAATTTTTAGAAGACTAGTTTAGTTTCCACTTAAAGAGATGGTTGCTCACTAAAATTTTTAATCTTTCACGAGAAAAAAATTTTTTTTTAAATTAGTTCAACTTTCAACTATTTATTTGCATTTTCAATTCAAAAATTAATTTAAAACAAAAAACATAATAATAATTTTTTTAATGAAAAATATTTTATTTTAAAAAACGATTGTGAGATTTTGAAAAAAAAACAATTCATTCAATAGTCAGTTTAATATAAAACCAAAAAAGATCAAATTTGTAGCAGAAGATATGAATTCTCAGAACAGAGATTTTAATTTTTAAACAACTAGGAATTGTGAAGCAACAAGGAAAAAAATCAACCAAAATGTTGAATTTTGAAACGAAAAAGACCAATTTTCTGCAAAAAAGTTGAATTTTCAACAAAAAAAGTTCATTTTCAAACTAGTTGTTAGATTTCTTAACGAAATAATTAAGTTTAAAAACACAGCGAAAAAAGGATTTTCAATGTGATTTTTTAAATGCTACAAGTTACTTTATGAATAACATTTTCTTAGCTTAATTTGAAGAATGGAAGTTTTGCTTTTTCTTAATTTTTTGTTTGTGAAATGTACAAAACTCTTATACATTTTATAGAAAATTACTTGAAAAATGAAAGATTTTTCGGTCAGTAAAAAAGAAATTCAAGCAAATAGTGTAATTTTGTCGTCAAAAAGATGAAATTTTCTCAAAATTCATTTATTCAATTTATTCAAAAGGACGACATTTCATCAGAATGGTTAAATCCTTAACCGAAGCAGATTAATTTTCAACCAAAAAGTTTTATTTTCAACTGAAAAAGATCAAATTTGGATCAGAAGAAATATAATTTGTACATAAAAAATACGAATCATCTAAACGTTGAAGTTTTTGCCGAAAGGCGAGTTTTCTACAAAATAGTAGAATTTTCCAACTGAAAATATCATTTTTCAAAAAAAGATGAATTTTCAGTCATTTTACAAAGATGACATGTTACTTGTTAAACACCACTTTTTTCAAACTAACAAATTTTGGGGAATTAAAGTTTTGATTTATTTTTAATTTGTTAGTTAAAAATATTTCTAAATAGGTCAATAAAATTTAGAGCGTTTTATATATTTTATAAAAAATTTAAAAAAAAAAGTTTTTTCGACCTAGATAAAAGTCCAATCTAATTGTTGAACCTTAATGCCAAAAAGACCAATTCTCTCCCTTTAAAAAAAAGGAAAATTTTAACCAAGAAAGATTTTATCAGTCAAAAAAGATCAAAAATTTCGACCAAATTATATTACTATGAGCTATCAGTTTGTTGCACAAAAAAATAATTTTCTACCAAATAGATGAATATGCTACTAAAATAGTCAAATTTACATTCCTGAAAGAATAATTTTCAAACAAAAATATGTGCTTTTAAAAAAATGTTTAAAAAGGAATTTCAATATTCTATAGCCTAAATAATAATATTTCAAAGTAACATTGAAGTTTATTTTTAATTGTTTAAAAATATTAGGTCATAAATCAAATACAGTTATTGAATAAATAATAAATTAATATAAATCTAATACAATCAAAATGTAAAAAAATTTAATCTTATAAAAACACGTTAAATATAAATAAATAAGATTCAATACGGTTGAGTCAATTAAAGAACATTTAAATTAAATATTAATTGAACAATAATAGTTATTAAATTAAATAAGTTAAATATAATAAGGATTAAGAAAATAAATCATGAGAGAGTTTTGAAGACAGAAGTTGCATGAATCGAAGGAATAAGTGAAATATTGGAAAAAACAATTTGAAAAAATTTTAATTGAAAAAAAAACAAGAAAGTGGCTTAAGAAATTGTTAGATAATTTTAATTTGCTCTTGATCATATATATTTATAACTAAAAGCAGACTTAATTACTAAAAAACTTTCCACTGCAATTTGTGTTACAAGTTGTTGTTACCCTCGGTACTAAAAATCAAGGAAGACGTTCAGAGACGATAACTCGTTCGGACATAAAACTAGACATTTAAAGAAAAAATAATTAGTGTGCTTAGGAAATTCGAACTTGAACGACCCTCGGTAAAGATATATCTGACTTTTTAAAGAGGATTCATTCCATATTGCTCCGCGTCTCGTTTGGGCGGTGTACCGTGCTATATCGCGATTAGGCGGTGTACATCTCTTCATCACGTTTGATCGCTTTATAGCTCCAAGTCATTTTCTTTTACACAGGACCTGGAGCTATTTAGCGATTAAACGCGACGAAGAGGTTCATACCGCCCAAATGCAATATTGCGCGGTACACCGCCCAAATGCATCTTGGCATGTTGCACCGCCTAAAAGCGACGTGGAGCGGTATGTAATGGCAGCGTCGATATAACGAGCGAAGTTTTTTTTTAATTGAAGCATTTCTTGAATTTTGTACCTTGACTTCAACTCGTTTTATAAACCGGAAAAGTTGTCGGGATAATTTAAAATTTATTGAACGTATTATCTTAAATCTTATCTTTAATTTCCGTTTAAAAACTTTAAAAATCTGCACAGGTTCTTGAGAAAAGAATAAAAAATTTCCAAGCGTATCTGCCTCGAATTTCTGTCGGCAATCATCGCTGTCGGGCGCGGGAGCGGTATTTCCCGATTTTTGAAAAAAAATTTGCACCTTTAATTCAACTCATGCTATAAGTTAGGAAAAATGTTGATAAAATCTGAAATTTAAAACACAATTTTTTTGACAGCTTATCTTAAATTTGTGCTGATGAAATTTAAAAAATCTTTACTGGTTTTTGAGATAAGACTAGAAATGTCCAAGCGTATCTGCGTCGAATTTCAGTCGGTTATCACCGCTGTTGGCCACGGGAGCTTGATCCCCGAATTTTTTTCGTATTTTGTACGTCAAATCCAACTAATGATATTCTGAGATATGAAAAAACATGTCCAAATATCCGCAGATACTTTGGATATTTTTTGTCACATTTTGGAATCTGGTGAAGATTTTTTATAATATTTTAAAGATTACGTCCTGTGAATTTTAAAATTTTTGTTAAAACTTTTTTGATAATCTTAAAAATAAACTTTAACGTTTATTTGAAACATCATTTTTTATGCCATTAAATATCAAAATTTTAGTTTGTTAAAAATGAAAATTCTAAAATTTTCTTAAGAAAATGAACTTCTTACGATAAAAATGTTAAAAATTCATAAAAAATTTGTCTTCGTGTCTGATAGTTTATCAATTTGGTTAAAATTAATATTTGTCATTAACTGAAAAATCTTTTTTGGTGAAAATTCAACTATTTTCTAGAAAATTTGTGTTTAAGACCGAAAAATTCAAGAATTTGGTTAATTTTTTTTTCTTTAGTTAAAAATATTTTTTCCTCGGTAATTTTTAGTTTTGTTTAGTCAAAAATCCATAATTTTATATGAAAATTAATCGCTTTACTTGCTGATTACATTTTTTATTGCAAATTTAACTAATTGTTGAAAAGACAAATTAAAATTTGTTTAACAAATATTTTGTATGAATATTTATCAGTTTAGTGAACAATTTATCTCTTTGGCTGATTATTGAACTACTTTGTTGGTAAACTATTTGTAGATTTTTTGGTATAAAAATGCATGTATTTTGTTTAAAATTTGTATATTGTACGCAATGAATCTTCTAGTTCGAAAATTCACTTTTTGTCTTATATTTATCAGTTCAGTAAAAAAATAATTTTTCTGGTTAAAAATTTAACTATTTTGTTGAAAATTCTTTTTTGCTTGAAAAGTTATTCTTTTCTCTGAAAACTTAACTATTTCACTTTCGATTGCAATACTTTACCTTTTGGTTAATAAATTATGCAGTTTATTGAAAATTCTTTTTTTTTTGCATAAAATTAATTTTCTTCGTTCCAAATTAATCTTTTTATGGGTAAATTTAATTATTTTGTTAAAAATTATCTTCTTGGTCAAAGAGTTAAGATTTGAGTTAAAAATTAATTTCTTTTGGAAAAATTTAACTTTTTTGTGGAAAACTTGTCTTATTTTCTTAAATTAAACTGGTTTTAGAGAAAAAAAAATTTTTTCATTTAAACTTCTATTACATTTGAAGTTAAGAATACATACTTTTCGGTTCAAGTTTCAATTTCGTGGTTCATAGAATCATAGTATAACTGTTCTATTAATAATTTATTTTTTCGGTTTAAAAGTGAGCTATTATCATACAATGAGGCGAGGCAAGCGTGTTTCACTCGAAGTGAAATGGAATTGTACTAGGTTAATGGGGGGGGGGGGAATAGATTTCTAAATTAATCTAGAATGCCCCTGTTGTTTATTTAAACAATACATTCGTTTCGCAACACTGATCCGACCCAGGTTGCTTATTAATCACTCTAGCAATCCCCCAGGGTGAAGAGATTCACAAAGTCAGCATGTGAAGATATCCACTCGTGCCCATAAAACATAAAAAATTTTAAAAATTAAGAAATTCATGATAATTTTTTCCCTGAATATGATAATTAAAATAGTACTTGACGTTGAGAAGTATCTTTAGAATATCGATTCTATTTTATCGTAAAAAGCTAATTGCCCGCCATTTCCCTGGTGAGAATATGAAATTATTTAAACATTAATCAATACTAATTCAAGGTAAGAAATTCCAACTTGACGGGGACTCGAAAAAAAACGGACTGAATAAAAATTGAACAATTTCATTAAAAATTATTTTTGTTGGTAAAATTTAATTTTTCTAACTTTAAACTTTTATTTTTGATTAATGACTTATTATTTTGGTTGAAAATTTGTTTCTTTTGTTGAAAATTTAATTATTTTGCGAAAATTCGTTTTTTTTTAATTCAGAGTTTGTTCTTCTGACTGAAACTATAACAATTTTATTTTCTATCGTCAATAGTGATTAATTGAAAATTCATCTCTTTAGTAGAATATTTAAGAATTTTGATAAAAATTCATATTCTTGGAATAAATTCAACTCTCTTTAAATTGCAATTAAAAAATTTGTTGATTGAAATAAAAATTATAACATTTTTTGTCGAGGATTTATCATTTTAGTCACTCATCTTATTGCTTGCTGATTAAACTATTTTGTTGATGATCCAATTTTTTTCAATTAATTTTTTGATCGAAAATTTTATTATTTAACTGTAGGTTGCAAATTGATATTTTTAAATGAAAAACTTATTTTTAAATTAATTTTTTTGTTAATTCTTTTTTTTCTACGAAATTCATATGCTTTATTTGAAATTAAACTATTTTGTTGAAAATTCGTCTTTTTTGATTGACTTCAACTCCTTTTTTATTGAAATAAAAAAAAATTGGGTTAAATTGAACAACTCCGTTGAAAATTCGTTTTTTTTTTGTAGAAAATAATTATTTTGACAGAAAATTCTACCATTGTATTTTTGGTTCAAAATTTATCATTTTGAGCATTATTCCAAGAGAATATGATTAAAAAGAATAATCAATTGTTAAGACAATTAGTTTAGTTATCATTAATTAATTATTTCACTCACTCTTATTGAAAATTGAACAAAAAGTGTAAAGCTTATGAAAAAAATTCCGTTTTCTAGCAATTATTTGAGAGAATATTATTAAAAATAATAATAAATTGTTTAGGCAATTATATATATTTTAAATTTATCAAATATTACCTCATTCTGCTTGAAAATTAGACACGAAGTGGTTTTTTTTTTTTAAAAGTGACTTCCTATCTATTCTGAGAGAAAATTGTCAAAAACAATAATAAACTGTTTAAACAATGCACATATCCTTCTTCTTTAAAAATGCAACAACCTGCTTGAAATTGTAATGAATTTATTATTAAAGATTTCTGTTTGTTTGTAATTTCATAATTTTAGATGAAAATTCAGTTTGCAAATGAAAAATTTAACTACTTTGCTGATTTTATTTAAAATTAAAATAGATTTTTGTTGAAATATCAAGTATTGCGGGTTTTGTTGAAAATTCATCTTGTCAAGTTGAAAATTCAACTGGTTTTTAAAAACTCTTTTTTTTGGCTTTAAAATTCAAAAGTTTTGTAAAGAATTTAACAATACGGTAATAAATTGAATTACGGTCAAATCTGAATTTATTGCTTTTGAGAATTGTCATCGTGCCGTGAGGATGGTTGAGAGGAGCTGCAGAGGGATTTCCAGTGATCACTCAGGCGTGAAAAAGCACAGAGACAAACAGGAGAGAGGCAAAACTGATCCGATAGTCCATTAGTATTTGGTTGAAAATTAAACTATTTATATAAATATGAATTTTGCAAGAGAAGATGTGAATATTTCATCTTTTGTTAAAAGTTGATTTCTTTGATAGAAAATTCAGCTGCTCTATAAAAATGTTATTTGTGTGATTTTACAATTCAACAATTTGATAGGAAATTTAACAATTTATCTCTGCCCCACGACGATGATTGAGAAGAGCTGCAGGAGGATTTGCGGTGTTCACTCAGACGTGACAAACAGAGAGGGAAACCGGAAAAAAATTGTATTTGAAAAAGGATTTGCTGTGTTCACTCAGACGTGACAAACAGAGAGGGAAACCTGACAAAAAATTCTAGAATTTTGTATTTACAGTCACAGACATTCCCAAAACCGACAATAAATCCAGATTTGACGGAATTTTGACCCAAAAATGTAGAATTTTTTACAAATATTCTGTCAAATATGGATTTAGTGTCGGCTTTGGGGCTGTCGGTGACTATAAAGCTAAAGTTTCAGAACTTTTATGTCTCTCTCCGGTTTCTCACTCTGTTTTGACACGCTTGAGTGAACAGAGGGAATCCTCCAGCTGCTCCTGTCAATTTTCGTCGACTTTATTTTTTTTTCAATTTTCTTAATTTCCTACCTAATTGTTGAATTTTCAAGCCACAAAAAAGTGTTTTTTATAAATCAGTTGAATTTTCAAATAAAAAGATCAACTTTCTACAAACAATTAAATATTCAAATTTTCACTTCAAAAATTAATTTTCAAAGAGAAAAAAAAACAGGTTATCAACAAAATAGGTCAATCTTCAACCCATTTGATGAATTTCTAATTAGAATTATCAAACCTCAATAGGGTAGTCCAAATATTTTTTTCTCGAATATCCATGTATTCGCCCAGAAAAAAGATTAATTTTCTATTCCAGAAAGAGAAAAAAGAATTCTCAACAAAATAGATGAATTTTCCACAAAACTGTTGAATTTTTTACCGGACAGTATGGTTTTTTCGACAGCAATTTTAATTTTCTAGTAAGTAGATATTATTTTAAATAAAGTGTCTCCCAATGGTTTATTTTTCTGCTTCGTCACGCCTGAGCAAACACTGGTGCCCCACGAATATCCACGATACTTAATCTAAATTTAACTGCATATAGGTCAAAATGAACATTTTTTTTGAAAAATTCTCATTATTGGGGTAAAAATAATTCCTTCTGATGTATTTTTTTTGCTTTAAAATTCAACAATTTGGTTGACAATTTTACAATTTGGTAAGAAATTAAATTACAGTTGAATCGAATGTTTGTTTTCCAGAATTAAGATTTCACCGCGATCATCAGTAAGAGGAGCTGCGGAAGGAATTTTGTTGTTCACTCTGGCGTGACAAAAAAAAAAGAAACCCCCGAGAGACCAAAAATTTGGAAATTCGTTTTTTCGATTCAAAATTTAACTATTTTATTAAACCACTCCGCTATTTTACTTTAAAGTAAACTATTCTTCCGAAAAATTATCTACTCGGTAGAAAATTAACTTTGCTGTTGAAAATTTAGTGTTGGAAGATATAGGTTTGTTTAAGATTGAACTATTTTGTTGATAAACTGTTTTTTGTTCGTTGAAAATTGAATGTTGAAGTGAAAATTTGAATGTTTAACTGTGGGTAAAAATTCGATCTTAATTATCGAAAATTCAACTGCTTTGTAAAAA
Organism: Belonocnema kinseyi; assembly: GCF_010883055.1. Lineage (NCBI taxonomy): Eukaryota > Metazoa > Arthropoda > Insecta > Hymenoptera > Cynipidae > Belonocnema > Belonocnema kinseyi. The sequence goes on along the minus strand of NC_046658.1, from coordinate 134,351,725 downwards.
ATTCATTTTTCTGGCTCTAAAGTGAATAATTTGGTAGAAAAATGAATATTTTCATTAAAAATTAAATTACAGTCGAATCTGGATTTAGGGATACTGGATTTAGGGATACTGGATTTAGCCTTTCCGAGAATTGACACCGCGCCACGATGATGAGTAAGAGGACCTGCGGGATAATGCGTTTTGTTCACTCGGGCGTGAGAAGGCGGAGGGAGAAACCCGAAAGACAACGAACTTTGGAAATTCATCTTTTTATCCAAAATTGAACTATTTTCTTAAATCATTGCATCGATTTGGCTGAAAATTAAACTATTCGTTTAGAAAATTATCTAATCGGTGAAAATTAACTTTGCTGTTGAACGTTTTTGTTAATAAACTGTTTTTGGTTTGTTGAAAATTAATTTTCGAACTAGCAATTTGATTATTTCATTATTGGTTAACTTTTTTATTAAATCGAAAATTCAACAATTTGTTCGTACGGGTATGCACCTTGACCCGTTTTCCCCTGCCCGTAGGGCGCCAAGTTGAATGAAAACAAACAGGAGGGAAATAACATGACATACTGAGTGCAAACTTGCGGAAATGATCCGTGCAAATAGTATTCTTGTTGTGTTAGTTGCCATACGATTGGGTGAATTAATCGTATCAAACGCCAAGTGTTGATCGTCATAATTATCTGATCCGAGCTGTCGATATGTTTCCTATCTTCTTCTGCTCGATGGACATCCTGGCGAGTCATCATCAGTCCCATCAGTCTAGCACTCGCTACTCGAAGTGAACGCACGTTTGGTCTTTGCTCAGGCTAGATTATTTATTTCAAAACGACCACTGAACAAACGTTTGCCTCAATTTTTTTTCCAAATTTAAAAGTTAAAAAATTGTTATAAACAAAGAAATATAAACTATTTCGGTAGCAACTCAAAAAATGTTGCATAAGTGGAACAGAAAGTGTTGGAGATCTATTTAGTGTTGGGTGGCTAGGTGTGTTTCATTTTACATTTTTCTGTCTTGGATCATCCACAAATTACGTAAGGTGTTTATCAGAAATCCCTCCCCCCCCCCCCTCCCATTGAATATATCATAAGGTTGAAAATTTAACCTTTTTGTTAAAAATTTTTTTGGAAGCTCCTTTCTTTCAGCTGAAATTAACTTTTTTAGAATTTATATTTTAAAAATGCCATTTTGAAATATCACACCAAAAAATGTCTTGTTAAATTAACCAGAATTCTGGGTAAATATGCTCTTACTATTTTTTCTGGCTAGTGTCACTAGAAATCTGGTTGAAGTAACCATATTTTCTGGTTAATTCAATCAGAACTCTGGTTGCTCTAACCAGCAAAAATAGTAAGGGCATATTAAACCAGAATTCTGGTTAATTTAACCAGACATGTTTTGAGTGCACACATTACATTTTTTATTGAGAATTTATCTTTTTTTTTCGAATATTCTTTATTTTAATTAAAAATTGATCTCTTTAGCTGAATATTTAAAAATTTCTTATTTTTTTATTGAATTCAACTTTCTTTTATTTCTAATTAAAATATTTGTTGGGTTAATATCTACTATTACATTTATCATTAAAAGTTAATATTTTTTGGTTAAAATGTCAGTCATAACATTTTTCATTAAGGGTTCATAATTTTATTTGGAAATCCTTTCCTTTTGTTAAAGAATTAACTATTTTGTTGATAAACTGTTTTTGGCTTTGTGTCAATAATTTATTTCTTTATTGGAAAAGTTAGTTATTTTTTATTATAAAAACTCAACTAATTGATTTTTGGTTGTAAATTGACAACTCTTAGTTGTGAATTATATATTATTCTGATCGAAGATTTAACTATTTGAGAAAAATAAATTTCTGTGATTTAATAAAATAAAATGTAAATTGAACCGTTAATTAAATTAGATTTGGAAAAGAAAATTTATATACAATAAGTATTATATGCGTATAACTTTATCATTTTTTTAATTCATCATTTTTTTTTTTAGTTGAGAATTCATCTTGTGGTTAATGTTAATAAAATGAAAATTTAATTAATTTTTAAGAAATACTATAAACTTGTTAATAAAAGTCAACCTCTTTGGTTCAAAATGCGCTTTTTTCTGTTGTTAACAATTGAACTATTTTGGCCAAAAATTCAACTTTGGATGAAAATTAATTTTTTTTGAAAATTTAGATTTTCGATTTAAGATTAAGAATTGTACTTTCTTATTTGAAAGTATAAATACAACAGCTTAGCCGAAAATTAAAGTTGACCATTTTCGTTAAAAATTAATTCTTTTTATTAAAAATCTATTCATTCTATATTTGACCGAATAATGGTTTTCAGTAAAAAATTTAATTATTTTGGTGGGAATTAAAATTTTTTTCAAAAGTTAACCTATGTTATTAAAACTACAATTTTTTTGCTTTCAAAACTCAAAATTTTTAGTAGAAAACTCAATTAATTGATTAAATTCTAATTTATTTGTTGAAAATTCATATATTCGGAATGGAAATTACCCTTTTTTGTAGAAAATTCGTCTTTTTGCCCAAAAATTGAACTTCATGAATAGAATTTTTGTTAATTACGAAAAATTGTTGCTTGGTCGAAATTAAACTATTTTTTAGAACTCTTTATTATTTATTTTTTTCTGTTCTTTTTTGTTCAATAAATTTAAATATCTTAGAATCAAAATTAAAACCTTTAGTGGTTAAAATACGAACCCTATATTTTTCGTTAAAATTTTTTTTTCCATTGAAAATTCAATTACTTGGCTGCAAATTTAACTAAATTGCTAAAAAAATTCTGTTAGAATATTCATCTTTTTGGTAACAAATTGGGTTTTTTATTTAAATTGGTTTTTTGGTTGAAAATTTACTTCCTTTAGCTGAATTTTCAATTTTTCGATTTTTGATTGAGCGTGTATCATTTTAGGTGAATATTTAACTAATTATTTGAGCATTTAACTCGCTCGTATAAGATTAGTTTTTTTTATGAGAAAATTAATCAATCTAGTTTAAAATTCGTTTAAAAAAAATCAAATTCAGTTGAATCTGGATTAAGTGATTCTGGATTCAGTGCTTCTGAAAATTCACGCCACGCGGCGAAGACTGTGGGAGACGTGCTGTGTTCACTCAAGCGTGACAAACCAGAGATACAAACAGGAAAAAACAAAACAGTTCCAAAACCATGGATTTATGGTCATTGTCAGCCCTAAAACCGACACTAAATCCAGTTTTGACAGTTTTTTTCTGAACAATTCATTCATTTTGTTGAAAAGGCAATACTTATAATGGAACAGATCGATTTTCTGATAAACTTTCTTCAAGGTTGTAATATCTTCAGATTTTTTTGTTATTAAACATTTTCCTAACGTAAGACCTTTAATTCCTTCACCCCTCTCTTATCATAAACAATAAAATGTCATAAAACTCCCCATCTACCTAATTGTCTTACCTAATTTATGGATGACCCCTTACCACAAATGTGAACTTTAATTTATAAATGGAAAATTAGGGAAATGTGATAAACCAATCAGTATAAACTATTTCGGATGCAACTGACAAAATGCTGCGCAAGTAGAACAGAAAGTGCTAGAAAGCAGCTATTTAGTACCAAGTGGCAAATTTGTGTTTGTTTTGACACTTTTGTGTTTGGCACCTGATTATCTCTAAGTGAAACGTTCGGATTCTCGTGGTGTGAAATAAAATAGTCTGACGTATAAGGGCACGTGTGGGAGAGGCCCGTCCGGACTGTCAATTGCCACTGCCCATCCTGCATCGCGATAATTATCACGACCAGCGCGGCGTCGCCATCAGTTTGCCTGTCTGCTTCAACAAATCTCGACGTTTACCAATCAACAAGTTGGAATTTTTTCCGCAATCAGTGAGCTTCCAGACATTAGTGGGATACCAGACATCCAGTAAGATACCAGAAATACAGAGTAATACCAGCCATCAAGTGAGATCGAAGTTTAGGGTATCTGAGACCCAGCACCAGTTAAAGAGGGAAATGCCAATGGGCAGAAAATCCTTTTTTCTTGGACCAGAACTTCTCTTTCTCTTCCCTTCTCCCTTTCATCTCAAAAAAAGTTTGAAAAATAAGCTGGAAATAATAAGTTGCAGAAAATAAGTTCCAACACTCTTAGAAGGTCTTGCTGGATGGAGAAGGCCAAGCTGTGAAAGATATCAACTCTACAAGGGATGATACCTTCTGAAGACACTAGGAGGATCAGTTTTTTGTTCTCGAAAATAATTTTAAAAAAATAAGAAGCTGCGGAAAATAAGTTCCAGCAGTCTTGGAAGGTCTTGGCTGATGGAAAAGTAGGCCAAGGTGTGATAGACGTAAATCGTGCAAGAGACGGTATCGTCCGAAGACATTAGGAGGTGATCATCAGAAAAGACAACAAGTGACGTGAAGAAGTTAGACTCGTGACCATCGATTTGTGACCGGTGAATAAGTAAATCAGTAAATTGGTGAATTGGTAGATTGAATTTGTAGGCAGTTGAAATGGAGAACGAGACAGTGAGGACGAGGCCCGGCGAGGAGCTGATGAAGAGACGAGTGTCCATTAGTGAACAGATTATCGGGGTGGACAACCCGGCCTTCGATCATAACAGCCACAACAATCACAGGCGCATTAGTGCTAGTTCTGAACATTCAGAGCCTGTACGAAGAAAGTCGATTTTACACCACGGAGGTAGTCACTGTGGCAGTGTGGAAAATATACCTCAGTACAAGTTCGACCTAGAGAACGGTAGACTCAATGGCAGGAAGAAGTCTGCGTTCAGTTTATCCAGCTCCATCAGAGACAAAGTCGAATACTCCGAGGAGCTCGAGAGGTGAGTTATTTTATTTTTAAATTCAAATTTCACTCTTTCAGAATAAACCTAAACTAGAATTCTCTTTAATTTATCATTTCAAAAAAACAGTGCTTTTTGCAATGAAACTAGCAAAGTGTCTGAGGTAACGTTGAGAAACTAAACTATTTTGGTAGAAAATTCAACTGTTTTGTTAAAAATTGTTCTCTTAGATTGAGAACTAAACTATTTTGTTGTGAAATTCAACCATTTTATTCAAACTTAAAGGTTTTTTTTACTGAAACTGGTTGTTTTTTATAAGTATTATATTTTGTTGGAATTTGGATTTTTTAAATTTATTTTTAGCACTGAAAATGTGACTTTTATATTTTTATTTGAACATTGAAATTTTTTAATTTTAAAATTAAACCTGTTTGAAGCAAAATCTTCTATTCAGGTTGAAAATTTAACATATCGAATACAATATTTTTCATTGAGTGAAAAATCTTTTTTTCTTTAGCTTTCAATCACTTTCTTGAAAATTCGTTTCTTGACTTTAAAGTTAAATTTTTTCTTTTACAATTAAACTGTCATTTTCAGTTGAAAATCAAGTTTTTTGTTTTAAATTTTTATTTGAAGTTAAATTTAAAAATTCATCTTTTCATTGAAAATTCATTTATCTGGTTGAAAACTCAACTATTCTGTTAGAAAATTCTACTATTTGTTTAAAAATTACCTTTTTTTGGCAAATTCACATTCTTACGTTGAAAATTCAACTAGTTTGTTAAAATTTTGTCTTTTGGATAGAGAACTCAACTACTCTGTTATAAAATTAAAGTTTTCTATTGACATTTGTTTTTTTTTTATAAATATTATATTTTGTTGAAAGCTAGTTTTTTTTTAAATTTATTTTTAGCACTGAAAATGTGACTTTTATATTTTTATTTGAAAAATCGTTATTTTTAAGTTTAAAATAAAACCTTCTTAAAGAAAAATATTATATTCAAGTTGAAAATTTAACATATCAAATACAATTTTTTTAAGTGAGTGACAAAACTTTTTTTTAGCTTTCAATCTCTTTCTTGAGAATTCGGTTCCTTGCTTTAAAATTAAATTTTTTCTTTAAAAATTTAACTCCTTAATTTTCAGTTGAAAATCAAGTTTCTTGTTTCAAATTTATATTTAAATTTAAATTTAAAATTTCAACATTTTTTCAAAATTTGTCTTTCTGGTTGAAAACTCAACTATTATGTTAGAAAATTTTACTATTTGGTTAAATTTGTTTTTCCATATTCACATTCTTGCGTTGAAAATTCAACTAGGTTGTTGAAAATTTATCTTTTTAGATTGAAAACTCAACTATTTTGTTATCAAATTAAACCATTTTTATTTAAAAATGCAAAATGCAAACGCAAATTCTTTATTTATTTTTTAACCGAATATTGAACTTGTCAGTTTTTCATTGAAAAACTTTTTGATTTCAAATTTGTTATTTTGGTTAAAAAATTAAAGATCTTGGTTGAAAATTAAGTTTTTTGTGGCGAATTCATATTTTTCCTTTGAGAATGCAATGATTCTTTTAGAAATGGGTCTTTTGTGGTAGTAAGTGAATTATTTTGTTAGAAAATTCAAATGTTTTTTTGAAAATTTATTTTTTTGATTAAAAACTCAACTATTTCGTTATAAAATTAAAACATTTTATTCAAAATTGAATTTTTCTACTGAAGCTTTTTTCTTATAAATATTATATTTCGTTGGACGTTAGTTTTTTTTTTTGGTTAAGATTTATTTTTAGCACTAAAAATGTGACTATTCTATTTTCTTTTGAAAAATCACATCTTTGGGCCAAAAACTCAAATATTTTTGTAGTAAATTCAACTTTTCATTCGAAAATGAACATTTTTATGTTGAAAATTCAAATTTCTTTATTTGAAAATTAAATCGCCTTGAAGAAAAATCTTCTATTTAGGTTGAAAATTTAACATTTCGAAAGAAATTTTTTTTATTTACTGAGAAATCTTTCTTTGTTAAAATTTCAAGTACTTTGTTCGGCATTCGTTTATTTTTTTGGTTGAAAATTAATTTTTTTCTTTTAAAATTGAACTCTTTCAATATCAGTTGAAAATCAAGTTTGCTGTTTTAAATTTATATTGATATTTAAAAATTCAAGTTGTTTGTTTAAAATTGGTCTTTTTGGTTGAAAACTCAACTATTCTGTTAGAAAATTCTACTTTTTGTTTAAAAATTGTTTGTTTTTCCAGAAAATGCACATTCTCACGTTGAAAATGCAACTAGTTTGTGTTAAAAATTCGTCTTTGTGGATAGAGAACTCAACTATTTTGTTACAAAACAACCTATTTTATTCAAAATTGAAGTTTCCTACTGAACTTTGTTTTATATATTTATATAAACATCTAATATTTTGTTGAAAATTTTTAATTGCGGATAAAATTTTTTCCATTGACTTAACAATCTATTTTTATTACAAATTCAATTTTTTTGTTGTAAATCCGATTTTTTTATTGAGAATGAATGTTTATTTTTTTCGAAATATAACTCTTACATTTAAAGTTAGAAACTTTAAAATTATTGTTCACTATTGTGCTGAAAGTAATGATTTCTTTGGCTTCTGTCGAAAAATTCTACTACTTAGTTGTAAAAAATGTATTTCTTTTATTAAAGAATCATTGTTTTTAGTTTAACATTTGAGTATTTGGTCATGAATGAACTTTTTGGTTGAAAATTGTTTTATTTTTTGGAAAAATCTGTTTATTTTATTTTTGGTTAAAAAGCTTCTTGATTGGAATTATTGTAAATTTTAAATTCAAACAAAAATTTATTTTTGAACTGAAAAATGAATTTCTACCGAAACAGTTGCCAAAAACATTAATTTCACTTAAAAAAATATATTTATATACAATTTAAAATAAATCAAAATAGACGAACATCCAACAGAGTATTTAAAAAAACGATTAATTTTTTAAGAAACAAAAAAACGAATTTTCTGCAAAATGGATGAATTTTCAATAATACAGTTGAATGTTTCACCTAAAACTATACATTTTCTACAGCAAAGTTATTTTTTTACCACGTACTTAATTTTTCAAATAAATAGTTTCATTTTCAACTATATAGTGAAAAGCTCTACCAAAATATTTGAATATTGAACCAAAAAGATGAAGTTATAGCCCAAAAATGAGATTTTTAAACAAAAATGTTAATTTTCAACTATATAATTCAATGTTTAATTAGATTCTTGAATTTTAAATCCAAAAAGATGAATTTTTTACAAAGCAGTAGAATTTTCTACTCGAAAATATGGATTCTCAACAAAACCTGTAATAATTGATATTTCATTAAAAAATTATTTTAATTTAAATTAAAAATAAGCTAAATTCAATTAAAAAAGACGTATTTCCAGAAAAAAATGAAAATATTGAAAAAAATGCACGAATTTTCTACCAAATAGTATGGTTTTTCACTCGGAAGCTAAATTTTGAATTACAACTATAAATTCTCATACAAACAAGAAAGATTTTTAACAATAAGTAAGTTAAACTTTCTACCAGGTTGTTGAATTTTATAAGAAAGAAATTTGATTCTTAACGAAAAGTATGATTGATGATATTTCAACCATAACAGATTTTCTTTAAATTAAAAAAAATATTTAATGAAATAATTTATATTCAAAATATTTCATCAATGGGGTGGTCCACAATGCATTATAATTTTGATTTCGAGTTTTCATGCATAACGCCTAGAAATTTATTCGAATTCACAAAAGAAGAAATCCATTTCTTATGCGAATAAAATGTTAATTTTCAAATATCACCCAAATAAGTCAATTTCATAGAATAACAAAAATCCCATAAGTGAAAAATAGGTCGTGAGGGTTTTTGGCGCTAATTTTCTTTTTTTTTCGCTTTTTTGGGAAAATTGTTTATAATACATAAAATACAACTTCATACTAAGAAATAGATTATTAAAGAAATTCTTCAAACAATTTATTGTTTTTAGCTATTTAATTTTAGAACAGAGATAGAAAATTGCGTTTTTTTCAAAAATAATAGTTTAAAGAATTTATTTACATTTTGAATAATAATATCTTTGATTGATGCTAAAAATTACATTTTTCCCTGAAATTTTCAACTTTCGGTATACTTTTTACTTGGAGTGAATAAGTATTTAAATTAATTAAGCAAAAATATTTGTTGAAATAAATTATTATTGTTTATAACTATCAAAGTTTATTATTCATACATTTTTAAAACTGGTGGTTTCTTTTTTCGCTTGAAGTAACTAAATACCTAAATAATTGAGAAAAAATAATTATTTAAACAAATTATTATTGTTAATAACTATACTTATCCATATTAATGCTAGATCCTCTTAGATAAGTACCAGAAAGTTTTTTCTTTTTAGTTATTGGCAAAAAATAAATAAACATTAGAGAGAAAAAAAATATAATAGATTCCTTTCTTTTTCGTAAATATATTTTGCTAGAGGGGGGGGGGGGATGTTAAAATATGTGCAATTCCAAATTTTTCTTTTACCCTTTTAAATAAACAATAGTCAAGAATTACCTTAATGTCTTGCAATAATTTAATTCAAAACAAAACTTGCACAAGTCATAAACTTTCATTTAAATAATTATTTTTGCTAAATGGAATAATTATTAACAAACCCTAGGTGAAAGGTAGACAAATAATTGTAAATTTCCGAAAAAAACGCCAAATTTGAGCAGTATCTAAATGGAATACTATTAACAACAATAATAATTTGTTTGAATAATGAAATTAATTAACTTTAAATAATTAATAAATTCCTTTTACTTGAAAATTTAAAAAAAATGGAAAATTCATGAAAAATTTGAATATCTTTACCATTGATCTAGAAGAGGAAATTGTTTTAAACAATAATGAATTACTTAAGGAAATATTATTTTGTGAATTTTAGTTATTTGTTACTTTAATATTTAAAAAGTGGATGAAAAGTTAAACATTTCAGAAGAAACCGCAACTATCCGGCATCAATAAACAAGAAGATACTTATAAACAATACTACTAATTTCTTTAAATCATTATTTTTGTTTAATTAAATGAATTATTAACTCACTCTATGTGATAAATAGGTGTATAATTGGTCAATTTTAGAAAAAAATCGCAACTGTCTAGTTTACTCAAATTGCATATTATTAGCAATAATAATTAATGGTTTAAGCAATTAACTTTTTTAACTTTAATTAATTATTTAACTCATTCTAATCAAAAATTGGATATGTTTCAAAAATTAGTAAAAAATAACAATTTTCTACCATTAATCAAAGAGAAGATAATTATAAACAGTAATTGTTTGATTCAATCAATGTTTTTTGGTAATTTGCATTATTTGTTACTGAGCTAAGTGAAAAGTAGCTGAAATCTTCAAGATTTCAGAAGAAATTGCAACTATCTAGCCTTATTCAAAAATAGATAGTTATAATCAACCATAATTAGTTTAAATAATTCATTTTGCTAAATTGAATTAATTATTAACTTAACCTTAGTGAAAAGTAGACAAATAATTGCAAATTTAAAAAAAACCGCAACTCTCTAGCATTATTGACATGAAATATTATTATTTATTAACTCTCTATAATTAAAAATTGGACAAAAAGTGGAAAATTTGTTTAAATTAATAAAAATTTTATCATTAGTTTAGGAGAATATTGTTAAAAATAATAATAAAAGGTTGATACAATTATTTTAGTAAAAATTAATTAACTATTACCTCACTCTGATTGAAAATGAGCCAAAAACTTAGGATTCCTTAAAAAAAACCGTGACATTCTATGACAATTGTGACAATTGCAAAATAAAATTTGATTTATATTTTATGGCTAATTATGAGAAAAAATGTTGATTTTCAACTTAATTCCGCTTATATTAACGATTCTGAATAAAGTTTGCAAAAAGGTCGTCTTTTTCTCATGGAAAACAAGTATTAAACTTCATGGGGCTTGCGCGAGGGGCTACTTACTCAGACACCTCAAATTGATCCGCGAAAAATTGTAAGAAAACTCTTGGAGGAACTCTCGGAGGAACTATTGGAAATCTCGAACCAATCTAGCAATCGTGTAGAAATCTTGGAAATCTCTATCCAAGAGCGAATAGAAACGAAGTGGTGTAGAACCTTCCGACACACATTCTTTGGCGTGGAACAAACAGCCGACGGAATCCGTAAGCCACCGAGTTTAACCGAGTCTGTGATTCTCAAGGAGAATCCTACATAAGTTCCGATCACGAGCAGTTTCAGAAATCTCGGAACTCCCGGAAATCTCGTCTAAATCTTGGAAATCTCTAAAAAAAATCGTTACAGATTTCCACTAAATATCACTTTTAAAAAAATGGATTTCCCCTAATTTTAAGAAATGTTCCAATGATGTCATTATTACGTGATTCTGATAGAGTCATCTGGAACGCGATAGAGACAGTTCTATGCGATATCGCATACCTAATCGTCCTATCGAAGAGGATCTGTGTATACAAACGTATCTGTTATTTCATGTGATTCATAGTGAATAATTTTTGTTTACTTTTGAAAGAATCGGATTTTAGGTCATTGAGACAGTTGTAAGATAGCCTCATGAAAGTAATTGATTAATGATTGTGCATACGAATCTAATCTAAAAAAGTCGCAGTGATTACGGATTAATGTAGAGGAAGAAACTGTTTTTTAAAATATATTTTGCAAAATGGTTGCTGGAGTCAGCAGGTAAGATTTTTTTTCTTTTGACGGAAGTTTATACATAAGTGACTAAAATAGTTTAACATTGTGTTACTGAGAATTTTTTTTCAAGTATGAGAATAATTATTATTTTAGTAAAAAAAAAAAATGCTTAAAGAAATCATCCCTTTTTTACCCATGTTGGCCTATAAAGAATGTATAATATATTTTGAAATTGTAGTTTTTTGGTGACGATGAAATTTATTTCTGAATGTTTGAAAACATTACTAATTTTTAAAAATTTCAATTTTAAATTATTTTTTTGGATTTGAGAATAATATTTCTGTTTTAAACATTTTGGTATCACACTATGATTCTCAAATTTTTGGTATTGGTATCAAAGAAATTATCAGTAGAGATATTAAGTATTTCTGGAATTTTTCTTAAGGATTTAGATTTATTTCACAAGACTAATTTTAAGTTTAGATTGTTTTAAAGTGTCAAAAAATAATCAAGAAAATTTGAATAATTTTTTTAAATTTTGTAGGGTTTTCAAAAAGACGGTTTCTGAGTTTGCCGAAATTCAGTGGACGCATACAAAATATTTTCGTGGAGATAAGGAGAGCTGAAAAAGGCTGCTGGGTTCACTGAATTTCAGTTCGAAAAAGAATCGAAAATAATTTAAATTTCTGAACAAATTTAATGGTTTCAATAATTGAACAAAATTTCTCAATACTCTTAAAAAATTTTTAATGAGTATTGTCAAAAAAGATTTTGGAAGATTTCAAGGGATTTGTTCTTTTTTATGTATATTATAAATTTTAGGAATAATTCGGGTCAGTTTGAAAGGTATTTGAGGAAATCTTAAATATATTTTATATCTCAGAAAAATTTTATTCGTGTGAAAATAAAAGTAAATAAACTAAAAAAATAAATAGTCTTTAGAAATTTCCTTCTTCTATTGAAAAAATTTTTTTTCTAAAATTATACTCGGATAGACATTTTTTTTTGTATTTCTTGACTGAAAACACTTTTTTCATTAAGAATTCATATTTTTTAGTTGAAAATACAGTTTTGTGTAGAAAATTCAATTTTTTAAGCGTCATAATTTTAGATGAAAATTCGTTTGTTTATTAATGAAAATTTATTTTAATGACTAACAATGTAACTATTTTATTTTTAGTTAAAAATTGCATGTGGTTAAAAAAATCTTTTTTGGCCAAAAATAAATTTTCTTAATTCGAAATTCATTCTTTTGGTTTAAAAATGCAACTGTTTGGGTCTAAATAAATCTGGTATAGTTGGGAATTAAGCGATTTGGTAGGCAATTAAACTATACGGCTGGAAATTATAATTTTTTATTTAAAATTAAACTTTTTTGGTAAAAAATCAACTTCATGGTAAACAATTATGTTTTTTGTAAAATCATCCTATTTTCGGGATGAAAATTCAACTGTTTTATAGATAATTCATCCTTTTGGTTCTAAAATTCAAAAATTGCTGGAAAATTTGTTATTGTTTAAAAATTTAACTACTTAGACAGAAATTAATCTTTCAAACTAGTTTATTAAAAATTCATATTTTTTTAAGATCCATCTCCTCAGTTTAAAATTAAACTATTCCTATTTAAAAAATTAACCTTCCGGATTAAAAATCTTCTTTTAAGTTGAACTCTTGTTTTTAAATAATTTTTTTTAATCATTAATTTAGTTCACATTTGTCTTTTTGTTTATAAATTTATTTTTTGAACTAAAAATGTAACTAACTATATCATCTATTTTTTATGATTCATGTATTTTGTTCAAACTTTGTCTGTTTTAGTCAAAAATTGTTCTTCTTTTTTAAAACTTCATACATCTTTATTTAAAATGCAACTGTTTGGGTCTAGATTCATCTGAGTTGGTTGATGATTCAAGAATTCGGTAGAAAATAAAGTATGGGTTTGAAAATTAACTTTATGGCTAAAAAATCACATTTTTGGTTAAAATTAAACTATTTTGATGAAAATTTAGGGTTCTTGTAGAAAATGATTTTTTTGGATAAAAAATCATATTTTTTCATTGAAAATTCAACGATCTTGTAGATGCTTCCTTCCTTCTGGCTTTAAAATTCAACAGTTTTGTTTTTAAATGAACGTATTTTGTTGTAATTTTTTTTTGTTTCAGAGCATTTACTTTTTGTTGAAAATTTATCTTTTTGATAGAAAATTTCACTATTCGGTTAAGAATTAAATCATTTTGATAAAAGTTAAACTGTTTGGAAAAGAATAAACTTTTCTGTTGAAAAATATAAAAAGTAATTTTTTCCGGTTAAAAATTCAAAGGTTTAGATAGTTCGTTCTTTTGGCTTTGAAATTTAACCACTTTGTTGAAAATTGATGTGCGTTGTTGAAAATTCGTATTTTCATTTTAAAATTTAATTAATTAGTTAAAAATTAATCATTTTCATTTGAAAATTCCACCACTTATTTAAACGTTAAACTAGTTTCTTAATAGTTCATATTTTTTAGATTCACCTCTATGGTTTTGAAATTTAACATTCTGTTGATAATTCTTTTTTTATATACAAAAATCTTTTTTTTTTCTAAAAATTTGATTATTCCATTTTTGTTTAGAAAATTATCATTGGTAAGTTGAAAATTCATGTCTTTCATTGAAAGTTTATCTCTGGTTAGAAAATTAATCTCGCTTATTAAAAATTCAATACATATTTCACCTTGAAATCTCAGTAAAATTTTTTATATTGAATTTAATATAGAATTCAAATTTATTTTATGTCAGAGAAATTACCCTATTTTCATGAAAATCACTCTTTTTCATATATTTTTTTTGAATTTTGGGCCAGGTTACTCAGCGAGTGTTGGGGGGGGGGGGATAGTCTAACATTTTTAAAGCAGTTTATGTACGACTCTTAATTTTTGGCAAAAAAAATATAAATAATAATATTATATACTAAACATGCTGAGGGCAACGGACCTAAATGTGAATGTATTGATCTTCATGGAAGCTTTAGAGCTCATAAAATATTCAATTCGGTCAATAACGATTTCCTTATAAAGAGAATTCTTAATGAAATCATGTGAGGTATAAAAAACCTTGTAAAAGGAACACCACGTGCATTCTATCAAACACAATGGATTTTGCAATATTTTTTTTTTACGAAGTTTTTAAACACGATGGAGCTTAACCAAATTTAACCAGAAGGTTAAAAAAGTCAATTTTTCATTGAAGAAATTATAAAATTAGAATTTCAATACAAATTGATGATAAAAGTTGCTTATTTTTTCAAAAAGGCAATTAATTATTTTTGTATATTTTGAAAAGACCCACCAAGCGAAATTTTTTTTTTTAATCAAGCTTGTCAATATAATTTCTAATTTTCTTTTTACTGTTATAGTTTCCTCAAAATAACTTAAATCCTAAAATTCAGTTTCGACAAATATGTAATAGAAATAAATTATCAGGTGTATTCAAAAGCTTCATTTTCAAAATAAAATTTTAATAAATGGTTTTCATCATACTTTATGATGTGAGAAATAATTAAATTTGATAATAAATTAATTTAAAAAGTTACTTCGAAGCATTGTACCGCAAAAGAATTTAAAATTCCATATCTCATTATTAAAAAAATTAACTTTTTCAAAAATGGGTTCCAGGAAACCAGAATCCGCCAGAAATTCAATCCTTCCAGCAGAACTTCTCTGGGAAATTTTAAAGAATTTTATGTGTTTTGAAAAACAAATATTGAAATGTTATAAACTAAAGTCTGTCAATTCATTTATTTGAATTATAAATTATATGCAATAGACAAGTATGAAAATATTGCACTTTCTAGAATGCTGTAAGAGTTGTTAAATAAAATAACCTTCAAACTAAACTCATGTACACTTCCCTTATGTCCACCAAGCTTTCCCACATAAAATATGCAGTAATTATTTCCGCTATATTCACACCTACTTGTAGGTAGTGTCACTTGAAGAAATTTATTCTGTATTTATACATAGTAGTGCGATTCATTTTATGAGGGCAACAAAATAATTTCGTCAAACCTAAAAACACAAAATTTCTTTTCCCACCTTTTTACGTATAGATAACAATTTATTAAAAGTACCCTTTTAAACTTTTTAAAATTCAACATTTTTTAGTTTAGTGTTCCAAAAATTTCAATCAAAACTTCACCCCCTTTCTCCCTCAACACAAGAGTTCTTTTTCGAATTGAAAAATATTGAGAGTTCCAAGAGTTCAGCATTTTAGAGATAGGTGCAATCTTTCGAATTTAGAATTGTTGACTACCAACAGTTTTGATTAGAATTCTATTCCCCCCCCCCCTGGAATTTTGAAAAGGTCTTGTAATATTTCCAAATGAAGTCGAAATTCTAAAAACTATGGAACTTTAAAAAACAAATTTGAATTTTGAAATTTTAAAAATTGTAAGAGTTCTTATAGGATTCCGAAAGAGTTCTACCGAAAAGTGTGATAACAGTTTTCGATTACGTAATAATTTCAAAAAGTACAGCATTTTAGAGAAAAGAAAAAATTTTCAATTTAAAAATGGTTGAGTACCAAGAGCTCTGATTAGAGTTTTATTCTCTCTAATAAGAGTTCTACACAAAATTCTTATGCCGAATTTCGATCACATATAAAATCGAAAAATACAGCACTTTATATAACTAAAATTTGTCTAATTTGAAATAGTTGAGTACCAAGAGTTCTGATTAGAGTTCCATTTGCTCTTTCAAGAGTTCTACTAAAAACTCTCATGACACTTTTCGATCACATAAAAATTCAAAGGACTACTGTGCTTTTAAGATAGCAAAACATCTTCAAATGAAAAAGAAATTGAGTTGAAAAAGTTCTTATCAGAGTATTATTAGCGCCCCAGAAGATTTATACCAAAAAGTTGAATAGCACTTTCCAATGACACTTATGTCAACATTTTAAAAAAAACTACAACACTTTAAAGATAATAAAGATTTTTTAAGAATAAAAAGTGACGTTTCAAGATTTCCAATTAGAGTTCTGGCCCCATTATGGAAGAGTTCCGCAAACAACTCTCATGACAGTTTACGATTTCCTTTCTAAAAGTACATATGGTAAAGTTTTTAGTACGTTTCCAGATGATGAATGTTTTTAGTGGAAAATAAATCATTTTGTTTAGAAATTCACCTTTTTTAGTTAAAACTTCAACTATTTGGTAAAGAATTTTTTAATGTGATTAAAAATTCATCTGTTTTGTATTAAATTAATCTTTTTATTTAGGAATTAAATTTTTTGGTTAAGAACTTTGTAATTTAATTAAAGATTCGTCTTTTTTTGCAGTAAATTGATCGTTTTTTTTTAATTCATATTTTTTAGTTCAAACTTCGACTTTTTGATTGATATTTATTGAATTTTATTAAAAACTTATTTTTTTCGGCAGAAAATGTATATTTTTGTTTAATAATTTGAGAACTAGGTTTCAAAGTTAAACTATGTTATTAAAAATATAATTTTGTTTTTAAATTCATCTTTTGGGTTGAGAATTCTTGAACTTTATTCAAAATACATATTTAAAAACACATCTAGTAAATTATTCTTTTTGTTTAAAAATTCAAATTTTTTAGTTGAAAATTCCACTTTTTATTTGAGACTTCTTGAGTTTTATTAAAAGTTAGTTTTTTCGATAAAAAAATTAAAATCAGTATTTTTGTTTAATAATTTAAGAACTAGGTTTCAAAGTTGAACTATGTTCTTAAAAATGAAAAAATAATTTCTTTTTTAAAAATTCATCTTTTGGGTTGAGAATTCTGGAACTTTATTGAAAACACATCTTTAAAAACACTTCTAGTAAATTATTCTTTTTGCTTAAAAATTCATATTTTTTAATTGAAAACTCCAATTTTTGGTTGAAAATTATTGAATTTTATTAAAATTAGTTCAAAATTTTTTTGTTTTGGGTTGAGAATTCTTGAACTTTATTGAAAACACATATTTTTTCTTTTTTAATTAATCTTTTTTTTAATTAATCTTTTTTTTAATTAATCTTGTTTAATTAAAATTCAACTTTTTATTCAAAAATTCTTGAATTAAATTAAAAATTCGTATTTTTTGATAGTAAATTAATATTCTTGTTAAAAAAATCATCTTTTTTTTATAAATTCAACAATGAGGTTTCAAAGTTGAACTACTTGCTTAATAATGCATTTTTGGTTGAAAATTTAAAATTTTAATTAAATATTGATCCATTTAGTTAGAAATTTCTATTCCATTTCTTGTCGAAAAAGGTTATTCTTTTACTAAAAATTCAATTTTTTGTTGAATTGAACTTTTGGGCTAAGATTTATCGTATTTTGTTGGAAATTCGTCTTTTTGGATATAAAATTAACTTTTCTATCCAAGTTTCATATTTTTAAATTTATATTTCAACTGTTTTATATAGAAGATTCGCCATTTCATCCCGAAAGTTCAATAATTTTGTTAACAAAATTAACTATTTTGTAGAAAATTAGCTTTTTGTCATTTAAAACATTTTTTTAAATTTAAATGTTTAACTACTATATTTTTCCTAAAAAATTTACTTTTCTTAGTTTGAAAATTCAATATTACATTTATTATCTCACATGAAATTCAATTAGCAAATCTTTTTTTTTTTAATTTAAATTTTGAATTTATTACCGAAGTTTATAAGTACAAAAAAATCAGTAGAAACGTAAAATCGGGTTTTGCTTAAAGGCTACAAGATTGTTTAATTTCTCAAAGTTTTTTTTTAAAGTATGACAATTTTTTTAATTTTGATGCGATTAAAAAGCATCATAAGACTTTTTGATCTAATTCTTGCGGGGATGGACGGTCAGAACTATAATTAGAACTTTTGGAACTATCAAAATTTTCAAATCTGATAAATTTTTGTTTGGTTTTAAGTTCGCAATTTTTTAAATATTGACTTCATTACACAGTTTTTTGAGACTTTTTTGTAAAATTTTTGTAGGGGGCATCAGAACTCTTATTAGAACTTTTGGAACTTCAAACATCAAAACCTTATAATTTTTACGTTTTCTATTTTTCCGAAATTAATGGACGATGAAAAAAGTTGAATTTTTGAAAATCGGAGGGCTAACTTTTTTTCAAATACTGTTTTGCATATAAAATTTTCCGTAACTATTTCTCTAATATCTGGAGCTGTGCTAAATCTACCGAGAACTCTAAAAAAAAGTTCAATTTTACAAAATAAGAGGGAGGGGCCAGTGCAAACTTAGCTCAAAATTAGCAAAAGGTAATATTTTGACCTTTCAAGGAGAGAACTCTTCTGAAATCCTATCAATAACTCAATAACAATTAAAAAGATATTCACAACTCTAAGCACTATTTAGAATCATCAATAGTAGCCTGCAGCTTCACAGCAATTATGTGCAAACCATTTAAAGTGGAAATTGTTTTATTCTTGTCCTTTTCTCCACTCAAACAATCATACCCATTATCACACGTACACCAAACTAAATTTTCTTTGGCATGTTATAACTGACATTTATTCGCGGTTGACAAATCGTACGAGTGTCTATGAGCAAGATCTCGACGAGCCGCGATGAAAAGTCTCAGAGATTGATGAAGATTTTTCGGGTTTCAGATCGTGGCTCTACTTATTTTGCGCCCGATGTCACGGTCGAGATGACAACCCATCGTGGGAGCCACCTGGATGGAGAAGAGCTTGTCCGCAGCCCTTCTGCCCTACCTACAGAAAATTCGCCAGAATCCTATGTCTCTTCCTGTTGGGCCTTCTACTCTGGGGCATCGTCTACTCGATTGTCGGCGAGGATGCAGCTCCCGGACATCCTCTCTTCAGTTTGGCTGCCCTCTGCATCGCCGCACACTTCGGAGGGTGGCTCATTTCCCTGACCACCCTTCCAGCTCTCATCGGCATGCTCATCACGGGAATGCTCCTACAGAATGTAGGATGGGTCAGCATAGAGGGCAGATACAGTATCGTTGTCTCCAATTTGCGGTAAGTCCAGCTTCATCTAATCCTTTCATCAATTTGGACTTAGTAATGTTCACTGCTAATTGCCGACCTTCAATTTAGTGGCTAGGATAGGGGAAACCAGTACAAGGTGGATAACAACACGAACTGAAATCTGAATAATGGATAACAGTGTCTGGGGCTAGAAGCAAAAGTTCTTTAGTGTTCATCATGAACAGAAATATTAAAAACTAGTGTTGTTACCCAGACTTTTCACAAGGTGTTTCTGAGATGAAATAAAAATTTGTTCTGTTGAGAAGTTATCAAAATTCTAGGAATTAAATTGCATTCACTATTATATTGGTTCCTTCGATTCTTGAAAATCTTGGTTTCAACACTGTCTGATGATTAATTTGTTTAAATTTCATTGAAAATATATTTTGCATGTCTTTATCAAAAGTTTTATTCGGTACGAAGTAAGTACATTGTTCGAAGGTTAGTCTTGAGCATCAAAGTATTTTTTTCTTTTAGATTGCTAGCACCAAGAGAACCTTGTAAATATAGGAAACGAGACAATAAATTGCGTTTTTGTATTTAGCTTGAGTAATAATTTTAAAGACAAAAAATTCGAGTAAAAAATAAATTTCTAAAATTATTTACATTGTTTTGTGCTCACTTTGTTCCCATGTATTGAGATATTGTGCTTCGAATTAATATAAACAATAACATTAGCACATTTGTTGCAAATAAACAAATAAGTATCTGCACATACGTAACCTTTTATTATTTTTGGAGCATTTTTAGCAATTTGTACACAAAGAGAAATTTCAGAAGATTAATTCACAGCCCTGCTCCTTAATTTTATCAAACTTTGGCGCGAGAACTAAGATCTCGGAACACTTGATCTTAGAGCATAGATCTCGATGTCTCAGGCATTAGGCCACGCGCCTTTTTGTTCTCAGGTCTCGAATTCTATGCTTTAAGATCACAGAATCTAAGACTTTAAATCACGTAAAAATTGTAGCTCTAAAATCACGCGCTTCCGTGAATTAATATCTTGACATTTTTCTCCGTGTAGCGGAGGAAAAAAAAATTTTTACGTCGAAAAAGTAAAGATTACTTGACCTATATTTCCTCTATTCCAAACTGTAAAAGCGATATAAAATTGCGTTTGGCCATGGTGAACAACAACAAAAAGTTTCATAACCGAGTCACGTGGTCACGCGGTCACGTAATCTCTACTTTATCGACATTAAAAATTTCGCCGCAAAAACTGCTAAAAATGATTCAATAATGATGACAGGTTACGTGTGCAGAAACTTATTTATTGATTTGCAACGAATGTGCAACTATAATTGTTCAAATTGATTTTTTAGATAAAAAAAAAATCTGAAATGCATCAAATGAAATATTAGCTGCATCTCAATCCGGGTGAACGTAGTGAAGACCAAGAAAATATATAAATAATTTTACACATTTATTTTTTACTTGGATTTTTTTTCTCTAAATTATTACTTAGTCTTAATATACAAACCCAATTTATTATCTAATTTCTTATAATCCAAACTTTGAGAGCGTCATGTAATTGCATTTGGACTTAGTGAATACCAAAAAAAATAATTTCATAACCGAGAACTGGTTTGATCACTTTGTCGCCGCAGAATATGCCCTTAATAAAAAAATTGTTTTTAAATAAGTATTTGATTATTGTTTTTAAAAATTTACACACAAGGTCCTACAACAACGGATCAGAAAATTTAAAAAAGTAAATATTCATTTGGTATCAAAAGAGTACATTCTGAATAAAATTAAATCTTGTTAAAAATGTATAATATAAAGAAGAATTACGTCAATGATTCATCTAATAACAGTGGTATCTTTAAAATAAAGATTCCAAGTTTGATTTGGTATCTTATACTTTCTCTACTTGTGAATCATTTATAAATAATATCACTTCATAAGTTTTGCTATCCACCTCGTATTAGTTTTTCCTATTAACAATATGTGGAATATATCTAATAGGATTAATTTATTTAATGTATTTATTATTTATTTATTTAGGATTAATTATAGAAAATCATTATAAGAAAGTCAGCGTAAGAAAGTCAGTATAGAACATATTTCTTGAGGAAACAATTTTGTGACTTGAGCATCCCCATCCTGCCTGAAAGAATATAAATTCTGGGTTAAATTTCTTCAATATTTTGGTATTAAATATTATATCGCTGATTATACTCTAATAGTTTTTTTCATAATGATTTTCTGTATGATGAGTTTTCGATAATCGGCAAAAAATTATAAGAGATTCATTACAGGCCTATACCTGGATACAAGTATAATATTTATCAATTTTACTTCCTCATAGAGGAAGCTTTGTAATGGTAACATTTTGGTAAAATTTTAATTCATTAAATTAAACGTTTAGAAATGTCTAATACAATGTTCTCAGCAATGGCCAGGATGTAAATTGATGAACTTTGGAGGACTTATTTTCACCACATAATAAAAAATTGATACAATAATGGAAAATATTCTTTGATCCGAAGCAAATCTATTAACCTATACTATTAATACACTTTATTCAAGAGTAAGGAAGTGATGATCATTCGTAGCACTTAAAACATCTCCTGTGTGGAAATAACCCCATTTGGCCCTATTACAAGTCGGGAACTAATCGGGGGCTAGTCGGGTTATTAATTTTGACAAAGTACCCAGTCGGGGACTAATTGGTGGCTAGTTGGGCTTTTTGTTGTCAAAATTTCAGTTGGGGTCTGGTCAGTGGTTGGTCAAGGGCTAGTCGGGCCTTTTTGCTCACTGGGCTCTGGTCGGGTTATTCTTATGTTTGAATTTTCAGCGAGATTTATCAAATAATGAGGTAATATCCAAAAAAGCGTAATGATTTTTTTATTCTAAAAAACTAAGAATATATTTAACAATACTTTACACCGTTTTTTGGAGAAAAGATTCATTAATGTTAAATTCATTTCAAATATACTTAATAAATAATCATTAAGTTAATAATTTTGTACGAAAATCAACTTTTTATAAAAACAACGATCAAAATCTTCAAAAAGACGTAATCTCATATTTTTGTAGTATTTTTTTAGAAAATTGCTAATTTCTAGGAACATTTATAAATACCTTTGTATGGAATTTTAAGAAAATCCATATTGGAAAAAATAAATATAGATGGAGATGAAAAGTGTGCCGAAAGTCATAAGACTCTAGATTTGTACAGATGCTTATTTTTAAATTAAACTGAAAGGTTTGCCATATTTAAATAAAGTCTAATCCTTCATGTAGTGGAAATTGGAAAGAGAAAAAGTTTTTGATTAATCAGTGAAGAGCACTATCCTAGTAGTAAACTATTAAGCACGGTACAGTTCAGATTTCGCTACCACCTTCATTTGAGTCTTGCGGTTCTGGACTGGTAGATTTAAAGAAAATCCGCAAGGGCACGACGTGCCGCCTCTCGCGCAACAGAAATGACGCATCGAGTGTTTAAGACAGCACTTCACACGTAACGAAGCATAATTACCTGGATCAGAGACTACTGTGACCCACATGGCGGTTCCTTCAGAGCGAAGCTCTTCCATTGCTGCCTTCCAGCTAAAGTTTTTTTCTTTAAATTAGTATTCCACAACTTTGGGGAGTTTGGTTAATATTTCACTCGGATGTATTATCAAATCACCCCTACTAGTACCCGACCAGGCCCCTACTAGCATTAGTCGGGTCACCTGACTAGCGCCCGACTAATCTACCGTGATGCTACTGGTCGGGGGCTAGTCAGATGATCCGACTAGCCCCCGAATTTAAGTGGGGTCGAATGCTCGGGAACCAGACTAGTTCCCCATTTGAATTTTTACACGGGCTTTTTTAAACATAAAAACTTTTTTTCTTTATATTAATCAAATTTTATGTATGAATAGAGAAGAAGTTTTGATTATAAATTTTAAAACAAAATAATTCTCACAGAGAAGGATGCGGATTGTAGTATTAATAATTTTTTTTTTTACTATCTCGCATTTTAGTACTAGTTTTCTTAAACTGTAAACTTGATTTGAACTTAATGTAACTTAGCGTAAAGCTGGGAAAAGGGTAGGGTGCGAAATAATTGCCCCTTTACCATTTCCAGCTCTAAAAATTAAAATGATTAAAATAAAAAATTTCATGTGTCTGATTTCCCATTTTATTTATAAATTTTTTGTATTATTTTGTATTATTTTACAATTTTATATGTTTCGCAAATTTCTATTGTTACATTAATTGGAATGAAAACTTTAGTCTGTCTGTTAAAAAGAAAATTTTGTATTATTTTGTATGTTTGGATTTTTTGTTAATTTCTATTCTTGATTTGAATTAAATAAAAACTTTAGTCTGTGTATATTTTCAATTTGTTTTCTATTACTTTGTATTGCCATGTTTTTCGTAAATTTCTATTCTTAAATTAATCAAAATAAGAACTTAAATAATTTAAACTTGAATCTGGGAAAGGGATATGGTGCGACAGAATTTCCCCTTTCTCATTTCTAGCTCGAAAAATTACCATTTTAAACAAAAAATTTGATTTGTCTAATTTTTCATTGTATTTAAAATTTTTGTTGTATAATTTTGTAATTTTCTATTTTTAAATTAATTAAAATAAAAACTTGAGCTTTAACATTGTTAAAGTGATTTATCATATATTTATATTTAAAAAGCAATAACACGGTATTAAATATCCATAAGTGATCTCTTCCAGTATACAAATTGAATTTTTGTTGTTATTTAATAAGGCGTCTTGATACAGGTATCCTCTTCAAGGTATTTTGCATAAAATATTGCTGTAGCCAGAAAAACCGATATTATTTGAAAATATCATTGTCCTACTAGCAGAATTGATTTATTAAGAAAACAGCGAAGAATTATATTGAATAATAAAAGAAATATATATCTTATCGGAAAGTTTAAGATAGTTACGATAAAATTATATAAATTGTTTACATTCATTGTGGTAGAATGTTTCTAGAAAAATAAATTCTAGAAAACAAAAAACATAACCTTCAAAAAGTAGATGCAATCAAATTAATTCTTTAGGAATAAACCTGCACTATTTAAAAAATGCAGAAGAAAAAACTTATTAATTTTAAAATGAAGAACAAAGAATCTGACGACCAAATTTGAACAACCACCACAATGTCAATTTGGTCGTCTTATTATTTTTCTTTCCTCTTTTTTATTTTTGTCCAAGAAAAGAATTTTTACATTCTCATTCATGAGAGTGTAATGTATGTCTGTATGTATGTCTGTATGTCGGTATGTATGGTTACCTGAATTTTGTAGCCACGCTAATTTTTGAAGGATTTGTCCAATCAAGTCAGCCTTTGATACACTTCTTACAACTCCCAAAAGAAAGGCTAAATTCGTTAAGCAGATACTTCTGACCAAAATTAAAAAATTTAAAGCTTTTTCAAAATGTGAAAAAAAAAATTTTTCGAATAAAATTTTTTTGTCAAAGTTTCTTATAGATGGGTAGAAGACTTGCAAAGTATCCAAATAAGATTGTTTATTTTAATGAAAATTAGAAAAGCTATATACTTTTGAAAATTTGGAAAATGTTCAGAGATATAAAAAATATATATCTTTCTAAAAGGTTAAAAAAATTTCATTTAAATTCATCGCGAGATATAAAATATATTTAAAAACTATGTCAGTTGCATTTTTTGATCAGACAAAACCTAACAAAGCTTGAGCTTTTTCAAAATTTGAATAAAAATTGTTTACGAGTTTTAGAAATTTTTGTCAAATTTCTTGATGCGCGTCAAAAAGAATCGAAAATTATCCTAATGACATTTTCAAATTCGATAAAACATCAAAAAGTTATATGCTTTTCAACATTTTAAAAATTTTCTAAAAAAGGAACAAAAATTTTTTAATAGGTTCTAAAATATCAATTCAAATTTTTACTAGATGTAAAATATATGTTTTTCTAAACTATTACCCGTGTAGAAATTATGCCCGGGTTCTGGCCGGATTCCGGCAGGGTTGCCCTGCTTGTATCCGGAATCTGGTCAGGCTGCCCGGTCGGATTCTGGTTGGTTTCGTCACGCTGCGCTGGTCGGATCCCGGCCGGGTTACCCAATCGGATTCCGATACAAATAGGGTAACCTGGTTGGAATCCGATAGGTTTTTGACTGGGCTTCTCGATCGCATTTTACTGGAGCCTTTTTACCACAGCGAACATATTCTACTAACTGGTGGAGATAAGAATCTTTGTCAGCACTTATTTCCACCTGTAAAAAGATGTTGGAATTTCAATTTAAGAACTGCATTCATAATAATAAATATATTAAC
>NC_046658.1:134318739-134325875 GCF_010883055.1 Belonocnema kinseyi | reverse complement strand
CGTGACATCCTAACCTATAAAACCGGTTTAGAATATTGATTTAACATTAACGTTGAAGAATATTAATAATGCTTACTTATTAACAAAATAATTCACTTACCTCAATAAATAATCCGCTTGCTCCAGAAATATGGATACAATTTTGTGAAATTTAACAAATTTCTTAACGGATAGCCTGGCCTCCCCCGACGTTTTACTGCGTTTTAGCATTAAAGAGTCCGTAAGTCGCTAGAATCGTTCTAATTAAAATTAGTTTAATTTTTCTTACATAATTGATTAAAAAAACACCTAAAAGACAAAAAATTGGTCTTTCGCCTGTGAGATATTTACAAACGACCCACTTACGGCAGTTGTTTGTTGATATTTCTTAAGATGTTTTTAAGTTTATGGTACTTCTATTATGCACCATTTTTGGCCCGACTGGGTCCCGGTGAGAACTCGGTCAGATCCCGGCCGGGCAATTTGACAAAATAGTAACGCGGTTTGACCCGGTTAGATTCTGGCCAGAAACCTTCTTCTGGTCGGGTCAAACCGGGCTATTTCTACACAGGTATCATGAAATTTTTGAATAAGACAAAAGTTCTAAAAGTTGTATCATATTCGAAAATATTAAATTTTGATTTTTCTTAAAAATCCACAAGTTTAAACCATTATTTTTAGTAGATTTTAACAAGATTTACAAATTATTTTAATGAATTTTTTCAAGTGGACACGAATTATCGAGCGGGAAGCGCGAATTTCGTAATGAAAATGTAGTCGTCAAAGCTGTAGGTGCTTTGAGCACCTTCTTCAAAATCAACTCGAAAAAATGTAGTTAAAATTTATGGCTATAATTACTCGGAAGTTTAAATCACAGTTTTCGATTTAAGTTATAGTATTTACAATATTTGAAAAAAATTACTTAAAGTGTACGCATTAAACGTACAAAAACGAGCGCGAAGTACGAGAGCGTAGACGCACGCTCAAACTTTGCGCGAAGCGCCGCGCGCGCAGCGCGAAATGAGAATGTGCCCGCGTAGCGAACATATTTTTTTCTTTTCTTTTTTAGTAAAATTGCATGCTTTTTTCAGGTTGCAATAAAAACATTTTGTGGTGGTTATCTAAATTTGGCCATTAGATTCTTGGTTTATTTTTAGAAATTCTGCACATTAACTTGATTATTGGACGTTAAATAGGATTTTAAATTTGGTTTTTATCTCATCTAAATTTCTGAAATTTTTATTCTAAGATTTTAATTTCTTAAACTTTAGAATCAATTTGAATTTTTAATGTTTTTTATTTAAAAGTGCGAACAAGCCTGTTTTATTTATCGCCAAAAATAATGTTTGCTGCTGAAAGATTATCTTTAAAGCAAATGCAAATTCTTTTAGCATTAAATTTAAGAAGAAATTCTAGTTGTGTTAAGAATGATCCTTCTGGCATGAAAGGACATTTCTATGAGTGAACAATGCTGAAATTTTCATTATGAAATTTTGAATCTGATCTTTCACGTCATTTATAGACTCACCTTTTAACAACTTATCCAAATTTTTGAGTCTACCAATAAGAAAAGTTTTTGGTACAACTAAAATTTTTGTTAAAAATAGCTTTCATATTATAGACAACAATAAAAAAATGGATTTTGTCCTTTATATCTATGAGTTAGTGTCTTTCGACGATACATCCCTTTTTACTAGTATACCAATCAACCAACCCAGTGGGCACAAAATTTGGCGACGTCTTCACGACATCGTTACGACATCTAAAGACAACTTTACGACATCTTACGTCCATGTCGTTTCGGTGTCTTTGTGATATCGTAAAAAGATCGTCAGATCATACGACTTGTTTAAGACATCGTAAAGACACCTTAACGGCATGGAAATAGAATTTCGTAAAGGTGTCGTATACATGTCGTAACGATGTCGTAAAGACGTCGCCAAACTTTGTGCACACTAGGAAGTTTTAGCTAACGTTAAACTCAAATGGAATGAAATAAAAAAACACAAAAATCTTGAAAAGATGTCTTCATTAAACTATTAGATTTTTGTTTAAATAAAGCATATTTTGTACACAATGGTAAATTTTACAGAGAAATGAATGGAGTCCCTATGCGTTCAACTATTTATTCATCTGTTTCAGATTTGGTAATGGGACATATGGAAAACCAAATTTGAAAATCACTTCCATATGAAGTTAAGTTTTTTGATAGATATGTGGATTATGTTCTTTTTTGTGTTCCAAGTAACAAAATTATAGATCTTTTCAATAAACTTAATAAATAAAATAACAAAATTCAATTTACTTTCGAAAAATGAGAAAACAATAAAATCAACTTTCTAGATACTAGTATAAACAAACAGTAGAGAAATTAATTTTCGATTGGTAACGAACCCTATGTTCTGAAATACAAATTTAAATTCAGTAAAAAAATGCCCTCGTAGATAACAGTTATTGTATGGTTATTCCTTATATCGAACACCAGAAAAAAAGAAGAACTAAGATTTGTAAAAACACTAACATCAAGTTGGGTTTCGTTCTAAATAAAGATAGTTTTTAATGTTCACTACAGGAAAATATTTACTAAATAAAGTACAAAAATCATCATTTTGATTTTTATGGTGTAAAAATTTTGAGGTACAAAAGAAAACTATAAACGTAGGATTTTCCATCCAAATCCCCGTCCTTCTCTATTTTATTTGTTTCGTCTGTTTTTATTTTTATCAAATCACAAAAAAACATTCGTAAAAAGTATTCTCTCACGTTTCGGCAATAAAAAAATTTTATGGTGAATGTCCAGATTTCTTCGTTAGATTCTTGGTTTTATTTTCAGGAATTCGCATACTAATTTAATTATTGGACTTGAGGTAGGATTTTAAATTTGATTCTGATCTTTTTAAATTTCTTGAATTTTAGTTTTAAATTTGTTCTCTGTCAAACGAATGAAGACTGCAGGACCGTTGTTGTTTTATAGATGGATGTTTATAATAATCAGGATGTCTATTTGGCTGGAAATTCTAGAAAATTTGAAATTGCGAGAGAATTCTTATACGCCTGAAAAAATCTATAAATTTTGGAGCAGTTTTTTTAAACCAGTCATTTTTTTCGAGAGTGTTTCTTGATTCAAAAAAAATTTTAATATAAAATTAAATAAGAATGTTTTACCCACTGGATTTGAATGTTTTTCTTTTAATTCGTGTTATTTAGTAAATATTATTTTTTTTCGTTTCAAAACTTATCTTTTATTAGTTAAAAAATCAAGTTACGTTAAAAATTCATCTTCGTTGGGTTTGACTGGTTTTGATTTAAGCCTAATTAGTCAGTCGGGGTTATTTTAACTTTATCGACTTTTAAAAAATATTTAAACTATTAATTTCGGTTCCAAAACTGAATGTTCATCTTTTTCAATCCTTAAACAATGCCTAATTATTTCGTTAGATTTCCGGGACTCATGATTGGGGTATATTTCACCCAGTATGACTTTTATTCGATTCTACTAAAATGTAACTAATTAGGGTTAAATTAAAACCTTTTTAGATGAAATATTAACTATTGCATTTTCTTTAATTTATCTGTTTGATTGATAATAATTGAACTATTTTATAGGAAATTCACTTTTTCAAATAATTTTCTTAACATGTATATATTTTATTAAAAATTAGTTTTTTCGTTACATCTGAATCTTTGTAACTAAAAATGTAGGCAATTCCAGTTGAATGTTCTATTATTTTAGTAAAAAATGCATTCACTTCGTTAAAAATAAATTTATGTGCAGAATTTTTGAAAATAGAACCAACGATCCAACGATCGAATTTGTACAACCCCCATAAAATATTTCTATTGCAATTTGAAAAGATAGAAAAATTTCTAAAATAGAAAAGAATTATTTTTTTAGAAAAACAATAAAAAAGGAGAAACAAAAATGAGAAAATAATTTGTCTAAATATAATTTAAGTTTCTATTGTTTCTTGAAAATTTACTTTCTTTAGTTGAAATTTTATGTAATTTGTTAAAGATTATTTCTGTTTTTGCCGTTATAAAATTAATTTTTTGAATTGTAAATATGACTATTTGGTTGAAATTTCCTTTTTTTAACTGATAATTTAAGCAAACCAGTTGCATATTCTATGGTCTTAGTCAAAAATTCTTACCCTTGTTTGAAAATTAATTTTGTAGTGAATATTTAACTTAACATTTTTTATTGAAAATTTTTCTTTTTATTTCAATATTTAAAAATTTGGCTGAAAATTTATGTCTTTTGTTCAAAATCCGTCCATTTTAGGTAAAAATTTATTATTTCGGATGAAGATTAATCTGTTTAATTAAAAATTAAGCTCTTTTCTTCAAAATTCTTTTTTTATTTCTTTTTTCATTGAAGTTTCATCTTTGTATTTAAAAATTCATGTCTGCGGTTTGAAGTGTAAGGCTGAGTTACAAATTAATGTTTTTTTAAATTAATTTTTCTAAAAATTTATCTATTTTGTCGAAAATTCGTTTTTTTTTATTTCTTTTGTAACTAATTAATTTTTTAGAACGGTAGTTAAGGCATCGCAATTGAATATTTCATCATGTTAGTTAGAAACTTATTTGTTGTGTTGAAAATTTATTTCCTTTAGTTAAAAGTTCATGTATTTTTTTAAAAAATCGTTTCTTGTTGTTGTTATAAAAGACTAATTTTCTTTTCGACAAATTTTACCTTTCGGTACAAATTTGACCCTTCTTAATAAATATTAATCGCAATTGTTTAAAATTAATCACTTTCGTTGAAACATGTTACTCTAATCTTACAAATTTGTTTGTTTTTGTTCTAAAATTAATTTTCTGTACTAAAAATTTAGATATTGTAAATTGGGCTGAATTTATTTTAATACAGCTATTTGATTAAAAATGTATCCTTTTAGTTGAAAATTCAACTCTTCAATTGGAAATTTGTGTTTTTTAATTGTTCTAAAAAATCGACTATTTGCTTGAAAATTCATTTTTGTACGTAGAAAATTTGACTATTTGGTTGAAAATTCATCTTAATAGGTCGTAAATTCAACTATTTTATTGAAAAACCTAATTAATTTATTGAAAACCAAACGTAAATTGGCTTCAAATTTAAGAAATCATTTAAACATAAACCTCACTTTTATGATATCAATAGCAGAAAATTATGGGATCGCCGAAAAAGGGAATTACCATGAAATCAGATTTTCAAATATACCCCTCTTTTTTACTTCTACTGGTCTTATAATTTCTTGTATGCACCATAAAAATTATTTTTTGACTGTAAAACTAGGTATTTTAAGAAGACGCTTTTTTTAAGAAACCCTAGACACCCGGATTCAACCAGTCTAACCAAATCAATGTTTTAAAATCCAACAATAAAAGACTACTTATCTTTAAAAAATGTAAATTTCCCGATTTGGCCCAGATAGGGCATAAGACAAACTCCCCGATCGGGGCCCGACCTGGCTTTGTAATGTAACCTGGTAATCGGTAAGCCAGATCCATCCCCGATCAGGCTGTACGGTTTATGCCGTCTGTAGGGCTGCCAGGTCGGGGCCACGGAGAAATTTATTAACCGGATACGATTCAAGTATTTGATAGTAGATTATTGATTAAAGAAGTGGATGATTTTTAACCGATTAGAGCTTCAAAAATTTACTGAATGATTGCGTTTAATCGATCGGAATACTTGTCACGCTTTGGCAAGTCTATGCCTTCAGATAAGGGCTTTCGTAATCGATACTGGCAGGCTTAGCTGATTTTCTCGTTTCGAGGTTTCACTGTGTAAGGTCGAGGTCAATACCAATTCATAGTGTCGCATAACAAGTGATAAACGTACATCTACTCATTTTTTTAATCAGTTGCGAGTACTGAAATTAAATTTATGTAAACGAGACCACCATGTGCGCGCTAGCGCGTGCTTATTTTTTTTTATTAATTTTGATCATTTACCTAATTCTTAAATAACTATTTATTAGTTGAAATTTTTTAACACTCAAAATTTCGCTGAATTATAATCTGAAATAATGTATTTAATGAATCCTTGTAACACGTAGAATTTACTTTTACTATTAGTAATATTAAAGAGCGACCCGTGCAGAAATCTCGATCTAGCCCCGATTGGGTCCAGACCAGTGCGGATCGGGTCCCGATCAGGAATCCTGGTCTGGGCCAGATCGCGGATAAAACACACGCCCATATCGGGGCCAGGCCGGGACACCAGATCGGAAATGGTCCTTTCCTTTCAAAGCCCACCTTAATATTTGGAATTTCCAATTAAGTTATATTAAGTTAAAATTAAAATACGAGAAGCACGAAAAGAAGAGGTTTCAGACTACAAAATTTAATTATGTTTTTGAGAAAGGTAAGATTATTGTAGATAGTATCAGTTTCGAGGAAAAGGTTTGTTTTTATAAAAAAATGGATGATAACCAGAAATATTTTAAATAACAATTTTAATTTCTTGAAAAAAAATTTTGTTTATAAAACTTCTTAATAAATTAGAAAAAAAATTCGCAAAAAGATATTTATATAAAGATATTTTATATAAATTTTTTATTTTATTTTCTGAATATTTTTATTTCTTTTGAAATAATTCCAGAAAATTCAAATTTTAACATAATTATTTAATAAACATTTAATCATTTTAAAAAAAGCATTAAACCATAATTTTCATGGAAATTGCAAATAATTAAAAGCTTTAAAACAATATTTTCACTAAAACATTCAAATAATTTTTACTTTTAATATTGTTTTTAAATTGAACTTGTCTTTGTTTCACTTTTAATAATTATAAGCTTTTAACTAATTTATTGAAACATCAATATAATTTTAACCCTATATTTTGATGAAAATTGGAATTATTATTAATATTTTTAAATAATTCCATAAAAAGTTTTAAAATATTGACATATAATTTTGAAGATGGAATTCATATAATTATTTCAAAACATAGAAAATATTTTTTAAATTATGGAATTTGAAAAGGGAAATTTTAAATATTGATAAACTTTTATCATACAAATCATATTCCATATTAAATAACATAACCTCAAAGTAAATAATAAATTAATTTTTTTGGTTAAACAATATTTAACTTAATCCTTATGTCATTTAATATTGTGAAACTATATAATATATATAATTAGCTAATAATATATATAATA
>NC_046658.1:134316985-134318639 GCF_010883055.1 Belonocnema kinseyi | reverse complement strand
CTAATAATAATTAACCAATCAATACAATATAAAACATTAAATAAATTATTTGCGTTAAATCATCAAAATAATTTTTATTTTACATATACTTTTTTCTTAATTTGCACTTTTCTCTATGTTACTTAGATAGTAATCAACTAATAACAAATTCGTCTTTTTACAAGATTAAAAAGCATAAAATAATTATTTAAACGCCAACATAACTTTAAATTAGATATAGAAAACTGAAACTTCTTTGAAATTTAATTTTTTTCTGTTCTTTAATTCTTATTTAAGATCTAAGACTGTTAATAAGTAGAAAAGATTTACCCAACTATAATAATTTCTGTTTCAAAATATCAGTTTTATTTGTAAAAATTTAGCGCAACCTGAAATTGTTTTAAAAAACAGTGAACCTTTCAAATCTAATTATTTTTGTTTGAAAATACCAATCTCTGGAAACAAAGCCGAAAAACATGAATCGTTGAAAATTTTTATTCTTTCAAATATCAGATTTTTTATTTATATTTTATAATAAAGGCCTTGATGGAAAATATTTATTTTCAGCGAAAACCTAACATCAAATACGTATTATATTTTTAACAATTTGTCGGATAATTTGAGAGTTTTAATTGAACCGCTAAAGTGTATTAAAAAGCCAATCAGGTTTTAAAAACAAGGATTGTTAGATTTTCGAAACATATCGCTTTAAAGGGAAAAATAATTTTTAATGCTAAATAAAAACTTCGAATAAACATTAATTTTCTAGGTAAATTTATTTGTTATTGAATTTAAAAATTTCAAATATGTTAAATGAAAATGTTTATCTTCAAGAAAATAGTTACATTTTCAAACGAAAAAGAAGAATTTCCAAAAAAATACAATTGTTCATATTTAAAATCGAAAATATTTTTATTTTAAATAAAAAAGCATTTCAATTTATTTTTTAAAGAAAATTTTTTATCAAAATAATTAAATCCTTTACCAAAAACGAATCATCTTCAACCAGTTGTATTTTTAACTAAAAATCATTAAATATTTTTCAAAAGAGACGAATTTTCGATAAAATAGTTTAATTTTTTTAAGCCAAAAATATGAATTTTTCACAAAAAATTAATTTTCAACCAAATATATGAATTTTCTAGGATGAAGATTAATTTTCTACCAAAAACGACCAATTTTCAACTGAAATTACGTATTTCTAATGAAGCATATTTTTCTTAATGTATTTGAGCTTTCAGCTAAATAATTGAATTTTCTACCAAAGAAGATTTTTTCAAGTCAGAGTAAAGAAGAATGTTTGCAAAACCATAATTTGAAGGACAAAATAAATTGTAACGCAAAATAAAAATTACGAGTATCTATTTTTTCATTTTCTTTGCTTATTTGCTTTAAGGTACATGAATATAATTCTCTTAGTTTTCTCAATGAAATCCAAATAGATTTTTAAAAATAACAGATCCATCAAAAAAGTATTTAGAAAATTTATAAGAATTTTTTTAATTCACTTGGAAAAATTTTATTATTATTATTATTATTATTATTACACCATTAAGCCATTTCCCTTTCGGGTTAGGCGTGACTCACTCGGCAGGGGAAAGGAGTAGTGTGTGGATGGGATAGAGATTTTTCAGATTGATCCAGAATTCTCGTGCTATTTATGTGAATAACACGT
>NC_046658.1:134300086-134316885 GCF_010883055.1 Belonocnema kinseyi | reverse complement strand
TTCCGAATTTCCCAGTAACTGCATATCGAAGCACAATTTTAAGAAAGTTAATTTATACCAAATTGAAAATTTTCTATTTTGCTTTTTCTCCAACCAAGTATATAAGAGACCGCTCTCTTTCAAATTTCTTAAGGAACTGGTAAGTAAAAGACAAAATAGTGTGGGGGTCGGTCCTGTTTAAAATTCTTAGAAAACCCATAAATACACACACATGTATATTGAAAGTGAAGAAAATTTCAATTCTAAATGTGCAGAATTAGAGAAATATAAAATGTAGATCCAGAAAAAGGAATAAAAAAAGACCAAAAAGACTCATTTTCAAGAAATATTCATATCCGAATCACAGCAAAAAACATGTATTTTCGACAAAACAGTTGTATTTTCAGCAATATAGACAGACTATCACTTCAGAAGAAAATGTCAAGCAACTAAAACAGATCAGTTTTCAGTCATACATTTGTACCCCCAATTGGTTATGATATTTTCAAAATTTTCGAAGTACTTGCAAAGTTTTAAAATATATTTATCTCTTCAAAATTCCTTAAAATCTTTTAAACTAGCTCAAATTATTCATGAAATTTGTTTTGAAATAGTCCAGATTCATGTTTTAATTTTTACTAAATATTCCTAGAAATTCTAAGATTTTTTTATTATCTTAAAACCTTTAAAAATATTGAAAAAAACAGTTTGAATATCTTTAAAAAAACTTGAATTTTCCACTAAATTTTTTAAAAATTTTCTTAAAGTCTCGTAGATTCTTTTTATATTATTTTGAAAATCTTTTGAAATGTTTTAAAATATTTCGAATTATTCTCTAAAAATATTTTTTTAAATGTAAAACATTGATAATTTTCCGAGAAATCTTAAGACATGTTTTTTATTTTCTTGAAACCAAATAATTTTGTCAGAATAAATTGATTTATTATTAAGGAATCATTTAAGATTTAAATTTTCTTTTTAAAAAATAAATTTTTAGAATTAAATTATGTAAATAAATTAAATTAAAATTTTAGATAGGTCAAAAAAGAGTAATTATTTTACTTTCCAGAATTTTGAAAAATTTTAAGAAAAATCTTAATTAACTTAGAAGATTGGTATTCAGGAGATTTAGAAATATGAAAGGTATCTTTTAAACTGACTAACTATTCTAAAAAAGTTGTCCATTTTCGATTTGTTCACGTTTTTCAAATTTCCAGAAATCTTTTAAACAGTTTCGATACCCTTTTGAATTTCCTTTAAAAATTAATATCTTAAAATAAAAATTCATAAAAAATTTCCAGGAATTTCAAGAAGAATAAGCAATAATAAGAATAAAAATAATAAGAATAAGCAATAGTTTTCTTGGGGTCTTTTAATCTTTTAAACTTCATAACAGATTCGCAATTTTTTCAGATTATAAAAAACTTACATTTTGTTTAGAATGTTTGGAAATCATTTTAAATTTTAACTCCTTTTTCAACCATTTCCAAAACTTTTAAGTCTGTTTATATACTTAATTTAATTTAATTTACTATTTAAATTTCAAACTTTAAGCTTTTCTTCTAAATAATACGGTTTAAAAAAACGTTTGTCGTTAATTCTGTAAAATCATAAAAATTCCCTTAAAATCTTTCAGACTCTGTTATACAAATTTTGTGATTGTTTTGTCACCTTTAAAAATGTTTTAAAATATTCTCTTAAAATTAATTTTTCAATATGAAAAATCAGTTTAATTTTTCCTCTTGATTTTAAGAAAACTTTTTTATTACCGCGAAACTTTTCAAAATCCTTGAGAAAGTTAAAAAAATTTTATTTCCAAATTTTCATAAATTAACATTTTCATAACTTTTTTAAATGTTCTCAAGTTTTAAATTAACTTTAAATATTTTTGAAACTTTTAAATATGTCTTAAACTTACTCGCAGTTTTCAGCAAACTTTTTAATCTTTTTTGTCTTTTGTTTTTATTCTGTTATATTGAAACCTTAGAAAATTCATAAAAAGTTTCCTTATTTTCGGAATCTTAAAAAAATTGCACAAATAAAATATATTGAATAAATAAATACATGGAAAATTCAACTGGGTTAATCAATTTTCAGAATTTATGAGAGTTAAGGGGGGTCTATCGATTTTGATAAAATTTTATGAAACTTTAATGTTGAGTGAGTGAAGTTCATAATTGAAATACTTTTATAAAATTTTCAAAATTTAGGGTGTGATATGATTTTGAATTTTCAGACACAATGTTATTGAAAACCACCATATCTCCCAAACCGCTGATTGGATTTTAATGATTTTAGTAGGTGTAGATTACAATTTATAGACCTTTTTAATACAATTAAAAAACCCGATTATTTTTAAAATTTTAATTTATTCCTTAAATCCGCTTTAGAAGAAAATTCCCAAATGGTTTTAAATTTTGTTTTTTAAGAAATTCATTAGCTTTACTTATTAGTTTTAAACAATTTTTAGCTCAAATAAGACTCGCAGGATTTGTTAATTGTAAAATGAAAAATTAAACAAAAAATAGGTTCATATACGTGTGTGTTTATTTTAAAAATAAACTTCTTATATTGTCAGATAATTTGTCGCTCTTTCATTTATTTTGATTTTGTTTTTATCATTTTCAGACTCATTTCTTATCTAAATGGGTTGTAGCTCAGTTTTCGCATTATAAAGTAAATATCCTAAACTATAAAAGATGTGTGAACGAAAACTTTTTAAATTTTATATCAAAACTTTTTAATTTGTAAAACTCTTATCATCAATTTAAGCCAATAAAAATTTTTTTAAATCTTTACGCGTTTCCGGGATTTGACGAAGAACGTCCAAGCTTAAACTCGACGAAGAGACGATAGAATATTATGGTGGACCATAAAAGGTTTTTATGTGAAAGTAAAATTGCATTGCGATTTTTGAAAAATATAAGTCAAATTATGACGTTTGAACCCTAGAATAAGTCAATCAAATTATTTTAGAATCAAAATTAAAATTTAAACTAATTTTGTTATTTTTAGCAATAAAGAAGTAAAAAAATATTAGCACTGTACCTTATAATATTTTTCAATTAAAAAATATTTTTTTAATTTTAATTTTTAACTTCTTATTGACAACTATTGTTTTTTGGTTTGTAATAGATTTATATTCTGCATGATTTTCTGTAGGATAATATTATTACCATTCTTTTCACTTCTGATGTACTGAAAAAATGATAAAAAATTTTTAATTTCTTTAACTAGATTTTTAAGTTTTATATGCATGTTTATCCAGTTTGTTGCAAGTTATATATTTATCAATTAAATAGTTATTTAATGATCTCTATTATAAATTAAACAAAATAATTTTCTTAGCGCTAAAAGCTGTTTTTTGCAAACCTTAGCATTGGTTTAAGATCACGGTTCGGTTGAATTTTTAGATAAAAAATAGAATCCATACCTTAATACCACTTTATTTTTTTAACATGACGGTTCGATTAAGAGAGCTATAAATGGCATTTTCAAAATTTTATACGTTAAAGAAAATTATAACAAATAAAGTAATTCAAAATAATATAAGGAAAGTTTTTTTTATTTGAAAAATTGTACTCTTTATTTCTATGATAACACAAACTTTTTTAGCAACGTGTACAATTATTTCAGATTTTTGAAATCTATATTCTTACAAATATTATCTGATCAGTGAATGATTAATTGTAGGACTGAAGATTGTTATAGAATCTGAAATTATTATACAGTTCACTGGAAACCTTTTTAAAATCTTGATTCGATATTTCGGTTTGTTTTCGAGAAAAACTAAAAAATCTGTTTAACGCTGAAAAAAATCATGTTGAACAGAAAACTTTAACTATAACCAAAAATAAATAAATTACATAACCTAGTGATTTTGTATTAATTTTTTGTTACGGATAAAAAAATACAGCATTGTTTTCTTGAAATTTCCTACCCTAAAAGAAAAATTACTGTTTTTGCACATTATTCGCAATATTATGTTAGTGAGATATTAAAAATATTGTTTATAAGACACAACATTGCTATTCAAATAATTATTTATTCTAAAACCGTTATTCAAACTAGTTTATTGAAATCTACAATTCTAGCCTCACAGTTTTCCAACTGCTTAGGTAAGTAATGTAATACAGTATCTCATAAATTTAATTTTTCAATAAAAATGAGTAAGTATGCGTTAAAATTTAATATTATAGATTTTTATGAAATATTATAAATATTAATAAGATTAATATTATTTATGTACTTTTCAAGATAAATTATGTAAATTAACCTTTCTGTTGAAAATTTATATTTTTAAGTTAAAAATATAACTGTTTTGAAAAAAACTCATCTTTTTGACTTGAAAATTCAACAGTTTGGTTCAAAAAAATTTTTTTTTTTACTACGAGGTTTTTTTTATTAACATTTGAACCATTTTCTCGAAAATTCTTCTTTTTGGTTCTAACATGTATTTTTTTAATCATGAATTTTATCTTTCTGGAGCAAAAATGCAACTAAGGTTGAAAATTTACACTTTAAGTCGAGACTTCAGCCATTTGATTTGGATTTAAAAAAAAATTAATTCGACTGCTTTCAATATGCAATTAAAATCTTTTTTGGTTGAAATATCAACTATTAAATTTTTTGATCAGGATTTACTGTTTTTGGTAAACATAATCATTCAATTTTCTAACAAATTTTTGAAATTGAAAATAATAATATCATTTTTAACAAAACAGATGCATTAAAAACAATGTATTTTGTGATAAATGATACATTTTTGAACCAAAAAGATAAGTTTCCAACAAAATAGTTAAAACATGATTTTTTTTAAATTTTGAATTTGACCAAATCTTCAACCAAAAAATAAAATTTGTAACCAAAAAATAATTGAAATCGTTTCAATACTTTTTGCAACTTATGTATTAACTTCAGTTAAGATAAATGCTAATTCCAAATTTACTACCAAACAGTTTAATTTGAAAGTAAATCGATAATATCATTCTACAATATTAAATTTTAATACATATTTACTAATTTTATTAAAAATTTTAATTTATGATTTATTATTAAATTACTTACCTAAGCAGCTGGAAAAATTCAAGGTTAAAATTAGAGGTTTAAATAAACTACTTTTACCAACTTTTTCTTTATAATAAATAAGCAATTAAACGGTAATCACAATTCATTCTTGCTTTTTAATCTATTCTTTAATTATAGATACACTGAAAAAAATGGTTAACTTAGCCAACTATTTAGTATGTAAAATATGGTACTGCTACTTTATTAGTTGATACTGCTATTTTATTAGTACGCACAACAATTATATTAGTTGCACTGACTATTCATTTAGTACCAGTCACTAAGTAAATGGTTTTCCCAACTAACATAATAGCAGTACTATATCTTACTAGCTGAATAGTTGGCCCAACTATTTTTTTCAGTGTGAATTGTGCCATTTCGTTTTGATAAACCCCATTGGAATTTCCTTGTCCCGGTATTGGCTTCTTTGGTGTCCCACTGAAGGATAAGCCCCAAAATTTATGGCCCACGAATTCACACAAAAATAA
The DNA here is from genome assembly GCF_010883055.1 of Belonocnema kinseyi. Classification (NCBI taxonomy): domain Eukaryota; kingdom Metazoa; phylum Arthropoda; class Insecta; order Hymenoptera; family Cynipidae; genus Belonocnema; species Belonocnema kinseyi. Next base: position 134,311,351 of record NC_046658.1, on the reverse strand, counting down.
ATGCGTTTTTTTTTTTAATTATATTTAAAGGCGCCAAAAGTCCCATGAAGTTTAACACGTATTTCCCTAGAGAAAAAAAGGACGCTTTTGTCACTCTCATTCAAAATCTTCAATATTATTTCAATCATGTTGAAAATTAACGTTTCCCTCAACAATTAGCCATAGAACATGAATACAATATCACTTTTTAAATATCAACACCATAAATTTGTTGTATAGGGTCCCAAAAAACCCCCATAATTGAAAAAATGGGTTTTGCGAGTTTTTGGCGCTAAATATTACTTTTTCACCGTTTTTTAAATGCAAATTGTATGGCATCAAATACAAAAAATAATAATTATCACATAAATTGTTTAAACAATTTATTATTGTTTTTAGCAATTTTCTCATAGAATGGAGTTAGAAAGACGCTGTTTTTTTTTAAATTTCCACTTTTCCAATTTTCGATTAGAGGGAAGTGATATTTCATCAATGTTAACAAGAGCTTTCGTTTAAAGAATTTATTATTATTGTTAATAATTTTCTCTCAGAGAAATAGTACAAAATTGCAGTTTAAAAAAATTCACTTTTACTCAAATGTTCAATTAAGATAAGTTATGTAGTTAACTTAAGTCAGAAAAATTTATTGTTTAAACAAACTATTTTTATTATTAATAATATTATATTTGAATGATGCTATAAAGATGCAATTTTCTCTGAAATTTCTGGCTTTTTGTCCAATTTTCAATTAAAATGAGGTAAAAATGAATTGAACTTAACAAAAATAATTCTTAGAATAATTTATTAACATTCTTAATAATATTCTCTTTGCGTATTTAGTAGAATGTTGCAGCTTTTTTCAAATTTTCAACTGCTTGTCTATTTTTTATTAGGCGTGACTTAATATTTAATTAAATCTATCGAAAATAATTGTTTAAACAATCTATTCTGGTTTATGACTAGCTTTATTTATATCAATACGTGATAGTTGCGGTTTTTTGGCAATTTTTACCTTTTTGTCCTTTTTTCACTCAGCAAGGCGATAATTAAAGTTAACAAAAAAATTGTTTAAGCGATTTCATATTGTTTTTAACTATATTTTCTTAGAAAAGTGCTAGAAAGTTGTGGTTTTTTATAAAATCTTCAAATTTGCATCGACTTTTTATTTACGAAGAAGTAATAAGTCAAGCACAACAAAAATTATTTTTCAAATAGTATTGTAGTTTTGAGTGAATTATGTTCGCTCTTTTCCACAAAAAAAAAGATTATTTAAAAGGTAAAATTCTCTAGTGTTTATTTATTAATTGTTAATGACTAAGCAGGCGAAGAAAAGTTGAAGATTTTATTTTAAAACCCACAGTTTTGTAGCACTTATCTGAGAAAAGACAGTTATAAACAATATTGAAGTATTTAAACAACATTTTTTTAACTTTAATTGTTATGTTACTGAGTGAAAAAGGATAAAAGGTAAAAATTGCCGAAAAAACCGCAACTTTCAGATACTTTTATAGATGAAGATGGTCATAAATAATAATACTTTGTTTAAACAATGATTTTTGCTAAATCTTCTGAATTATTGCGTCCCGCCTAATAAAAAATAGACAAACAGTTAGAAATTTCAAAAACAAAAACCGCAACATTCTACTAATTTATCAAAGAGAATATTATTGACAATAATAAGAAATTTTTATAACAATTATTTTTGTTAACTCAAATTCATTATTACTTCACTCCTATTGAATATTGGACAAAAAGCCAGAAATTTTAGAAGAACGGCATCTTTCTAGCATTGTTAAAATATAATTTTAATAATGATAATAAATTGTTTACACAATTAATTTTCCCTACTCCAATTAATAACTTAACTTATTTTAGTAGACAAATAGACTAAAAGTGAATTTTATTAAAACTGCAATTTTGTAGTATTTTTCTAAGACAATATTATTAACAATTATAATAAATTGTTTAAACAATTTATGTGAACATCTAGTTATCAGTATGAAATGGTCTTTTATGTGCCAGAAATAATTTGCTTTTAAAAACCCTCAAGAAAAAACAACAAATAAAACCATTAAAGAACAAATTGCTGGGGTGTCCCCATACAAAGTTTTTTTTAAATTTCCAATGCATTTTTGGACCACCCTAGTGCACAATGTGCGACAAGGGAAGGTTGCAACTAAAAAACACGACATGAGGGACCTGTCTATATAAAATCGAAGTAGGTAAAATTTACGGCATTTCCGCTATTTTACGGAGGACAAACGTTACGATCTAGACGTGACGCTCTTTTTCCGTAACGTTAAACCTACCAGAGACCGACGTTTGTGCATTATTAAAACTTTGAAGAGATATAAAGCTTTGTTTCAGACACGATCCCAGGTGAACAGTTCAAGTGTTCGCTTCTGGATCTGCTTTCCGAAAGTATGCTGAACATAAATTAAAAGAAATCCTGAAAATTTAAGTTTTAAAACTTTTTTTTATAAAAAGAACTGCATCTACAGGGAAAATAGTATATTATGCACGTAGTAAGAGAAATTCTAATTATCTGATCTGATTTGGAAGCTTCTAATGTGTCCCCTAAGGGTTTACATTTTTCTTACACCTTCTCTATTCCTTTGCACACCCTCCACACACTTACTTGGTGGTGGAAGGGGGACCTACAGTTTAAGGTGGGTTCCGAACCACCAAGAGCAACAGCCTTAAGTACTTAGAGAAAACCTTTTTCTCTAGAGGTACCGGTCCCACGACTCTCCGGAGATGAACAACTCCCTTGCTAAGCTAGTGTTCACCGCATGGGCCACCGAGACTCTTCCAGAGTGCGAGGCGGGAATCGAACCCGCAATTCGAAGGAGTGGGTCCAAAGCCCAAATTTCAAATAAAAGATTTCTATAAATTCCCCAAAATTTATGGAAATGTACGTTATTATTATTACACCATTAAGCCATTTCCCTTTCGAGGTAGGCGTGACTCACTCGGCAGGGGAAAGGAGTAGTGTGTGGAAGACAATTTTACCGAGCGCAAAGGAAGTCCCCTGAAGGCTTCAAAACAAATTTTCAATTTCAAAATTTTAAAGGAGATATGCGGACGTAAAATTTTATAGCGCATCCTTTTTCCTCTAGACAAAAAGTTGTAGCTTTTGTATTTTTCGAAATAAATCCAAAAAACTGACTTTTTTGAAAAAGTCGATTTTAATCCGTTTTTCACTTCAACTCGTGCTCAGTGCTTCAGTTTTTGAAAATTTTAAATGAAAATTCAAGGGAATGTGCTTTAGGATGACCTTCGATTGACAATGTAATGGGAATGTAATGGGCTGCTAGATTTGCAAATCTAGATTGGCTAGAGTTGCAATTGCAATTTTTGTCTATTCAAATGAAGTATGTATAAATACCTTGTTATTTTTTTACTTTGCTAATATTTCTAGCCCAATTTTTTTCATTTGCAAATTGCAAGACAAAGTTTTGTTTTTAAAATGCCTGTTCAAGGTCGCTTATGGGTTAAGACGAATATAGGTGTAAACATTAGGTGTACATAAGAGAATCCTACTTTTAAATCTAAAGAAAAAGAAAAAATACATTCAAAATTACATAAAATTGATGAATATTTTGTTAAATCACTTTCGTTTAACTGTTATTCACTAAAAAATTGCATGATATCATATTTTAAGCAACTACTCACTAGCGAGAGAACGTCACAGTGTGACACACTAGAAAGTCTCAAAGTACATAGTACGCTCAAAGACTCCAGAGCTGACGTTCACTAAAATCATAACTACTCCTAAACTATCAAATATTTTGATCTGAAACTTTCCAGAAATTTTCATTAGACCTTTCTCCGCATTTTTTTGAAAGAAGTATTTGGCTGCTCAAAATTCCCTAGCTAAACGAAACGCTGGAAGTTACAAATGTTCGATTCGCGCTGAGCATCAGAAAAAAATTAATAACAATTTTTAAAAACAACGGTTTTGAATTCTCATTGCATTGTCAATCGAAGGACATCCTAAAGCACATTCTCTGAAATTTGCATTAAAAAATTTTAAAAACTGAAGCAGTGAGCACGAGTTGAAGTGAAAAACGGATTAAAATCGACTTTTTCAAAAAAGTCAGTTTTTTGGCATTATTTCGAAAACTACGAAAGCTACAACTTTTTGACTAACAAGAAAAAGATGCGCAATAAACTTTTACGTCCGGATATGTTCTTTAAAATTTTTTTATCAAAAATTTGTTTTGATGCCTCCAGGGGACTTGCTTTTCGCTCGGTAAAATTTTATGTGTGGTTATTGAATCCGGAGTCTCAATTTTACAGGCAAAAGCGGTAAATTTCTGCAAATTACCTAAAATTCAATTTTAACTATTTGTGTAAATTTCTGGAAAATTATAAAACTTTTGGGTAATTTATGGTAGCTTAGGATAAATTGGCCAAAATTCAATTTTAATATTTTTGTTAATTTCCTGATATTTATTGAAATTTTCGGTCATTTGTAGTAATTTTATATGAAAGCATGGTAACTTACAATTAATTACCAAAAATTCAATTTTAAACATTTGCATAAATTTCATGAAAATCATGAAATTTTGGAGTAATTTATGATAATATTATAGGTCATTAATGGTAACTTACCATCAATTTTCCCAAATTTGATTGAAATTTTTTTATAAATTTCCGGAACTGTATTGAAATCTTTTGTCATTTATAATCATTTTATGAGTAAACGTGGTTACTTACGATAAATTACCCAAAATCCAATTTAGAAATTTTCATAAATTTCCGGCAATTTATGAAATTTTTGGGTGATTCATCGTAATATCACAGGTAATTTCTGGTAACTTATCATAAATTTCCCAAAACCGAATTAAAGAATGTCTATACATTTCCGGAAATTTATGAACATTTTCATTCATGTATGGTAATATAAAAATTATACATTTCTGGAAATTTTCGTTTATTTATGTTGATTTTAAAGTTAAATATATTACATTACCGTTAATGACGCAAAATTTCAGTTTTACTATTTGTAAAAATTTCCGGAAATTTATTATTTTGTTCGTAATTTATGGTAATATTACAGGTGATTTATGGTAACTTAAGATAAATTTGTCAAAACTCACTTGAAAATTATCTTAAAATTTCCAAAAAAATATGGAAATTTTCGGTCATTTACGGTAATTTTACAGGTAAATATGGTAACTTACTATAAATCACCTAAAATTCACTTTTAAACATTTTCATGAATATCCGAAAATTTATGACATTTTTTGGTCATTTATGGTGATATTACAGGTAATTTATGGTAACTTAACACACATTGACAATGATTCTATTTACAAATGTCTGTGAGTTTACGAAAATTCATGGCAATTTTCAGTTATTTATTGTAAATTTTCAGTTAAATATGTTACATGATCATAAATAACCCAAAATTTAATTTTAAACGTTTCTATAAATTTATCGAAATTTATCAGTTTTTTCCGTAATTTATGGTAATATTCCAGGTAATTTTGTGGTAACTTAAGATGAATTTTCCAAAATTAACTTAAAGATCACTATAAATTTCCGGAAATTTATGGAAATTTTGTTTCAGTTATGATAATTTTGGAGGTAAATATGTTAAATTACGATAAGTCACCCTAAAATCAATCTTAAACGTTTGAATAAATTTCCGAAAATTTATGAAATTATTGGATCATTCATGGTAATATCATAGGTAATTTATTGCAACTTCTGAAGAATAAACCAAAATACCTAAAATTCAATAAAAAAATTTCTATAAATTCCCGGAAATTTTTTTTAATTTACTATAATTTGAGCAATTATATATGGTAAATTTCCATAAATTAACGCAAAATTTTAAGATTTGAAATCCAAATTTCCTTACAGTTTTTATGATAGTGGTTGAATTATAATTTTGTTGTTAAAAATTCAAACGTTTTGTAGAAAAATCGCATTTTTAATTGAATGTTATTTTTTTTTTTAATGAAAATTTCATGTCACGTTGAATGTTCGTCATTTTGATTTAAAAATTCGTCTCTTTTGTAGAAGTTTAATCTTTTTTGTCAAAAATGCAACTTTTTGGTGGAAAATTAATTATTTTGGTGGATGATTAAACAACTGTGTTAGAAATTTGTCCTTTTTGGTTCAATTCAACTGTTTTTTAATACAATAGAAAAAACAATTCTGTTAAAGTATCAACAATTGTATTAAATATTTTTCAGAATTCGTATTTTTTAAATAAAATTAAATTACTTAGTTGAAAGTAGAACTACTTTCTTGCTTCATAAGAAGCAGTCATAATTTAGCAAAAAATCTCAGCAGCAACTGAATCGGCTTGCGGAATAACTTAGCGATTTTTCAAAATAGAAATTGGCAAATAGAAAAAAGAGGGCAAATAGTTATTTGGTGAAATAAAAATGATGTCAAATGGTTATTCTCTAAAAGAAAAATGATTATCAACAGTAATTCGGAATGATAAAAATTGTAGCAGATAGACATTTGAATTAAAAAAAAATAAGTCCAAATGTTTGTTATTTCGAATAAAAATCATCCGAAATAGAAATTCAGAAAAATCAAAATTATGTATAATAATAATTCTGAAAAACAGACAAAATGCCAAATGGGGGAAAAACATCACTTATGCCAAACAGTGATTCGGAATAATAAAAATATGGAAAAATCGAAATTATAGCAAATGGTTATTCAGAAAAATAAAAATTACGGCAAATGGTAATTTGGAAGAATAAGATTCATGCTTTAGATGGACAATTCGGTTAAATTTTTATTTAAACATATAAATTTCGGTAATATAAAAATAAGGAAAAGTAACATTTGTGGAATATTTTGGCCACTTCATATTTTTTCCTTCATAATCATACTATTTTTGTACCAATGATGTATAAAGTTTCCGTTTATAAACCCACTAACAGTACTATTATTATTATTATTATTCACAATGTTTACGGATCTGAACAAAATGTGTCAGAAGGTTCGAGTGGAACGGGAAAAATTCTTTAAATTGCAAAGAGAAGAAATAAAAAATAAATAAAAATAAAACACCGGTATACGTGCTTGAGAGTTTTGTCTGAACTGCATTCCGAACATTGAATTTGCCTGGGAGAAGTACGAAAAGAATATCGCAAACTCTCCTGGGAAGACCAGATCTAGACTGAATAGGAAAGAGTTGCAGACGCATGAACCGTGAAATTCTTTCCCTCTTTCTCAATCTCAAATATTTTAAGATCGCTCTTAAGTCACCTGAGGATTATAAGGAATAAGTGATAGATTCAAGGATTTAGTTTATTTAGTGCAAATTTATGCAAAGGAATTACATATTTAAAAGATATTTTTATAAGAGATAACCCAGTGGGCACAAAATTTGTCGGCATCTTTACCACATCGTTACGACATTTTTACGACATTCTATGCCCATGTCGTTAAGGTGTCTTTACGATATCGTAAATAAGTCGTATTATCTGACGATGTCTTTACGATGTCGCAAAGACACAGAAACGACATAGACATAGTATGTCGTAAAGAAGTCGTAAAGATGTCGTAACGATGTCGTAAATACGTCGCGAAATTTTGTGCCCACTGGGAAAGCATTAATTGAATCAAATTCCTTAGATTCTTCATTTATTATTTAATAAACTACAATATTGTGTACGCTACGCGCGCACTAATCAGCCTTTCTTTAAAAAATCTCTTTTTCTTTCAATATTTTGTTATGGACTTCACAGAACATTTTTTCACAAAATAAAAAAAATTAAATCACAGTCAGAATAGTATTTATCAGAATAAAATACATTAACTTTTAACAAGATTGTTGAATTTTCAAGTCAAAAGTATGAATGATCGACAAAGAGGTTCAATTTTCAACCCAAATATATGATTTTTCGGGAAATTTTTAATATTTTACGCCATAAAATGATTTCATTAAAAATAGTTCTATTTGCATCCAATCATTAAATTTAAACGAGAAAATATATGGATTTGAAAAAAAGTTAATTTTTTATCGAATAGTTAAGGTGCCTGCCTCATTTTTTAATACTTAGCGAAACGATATTTATTTGGATAGAAGCAGTTGCATTTTTAATAACTGAAAAGAGAAATTTTTAATAAAAATAAAATATTTAACCAAGAAATGGAAATGAATAACTAAAATTATGAATCTTAAATTAAATGAGTATTCAGCAAAAAAGTATAACCATAAAAACAAATTTTCAACCCAAAAGAATCTTTCTAAAATTAGAATAGTTGCATTTCTTATCCAACCAATTGTTAAATTTTCAAGCCAAAGCTATTATCTCCAAAGAAATTTTTTGAAAAAGATTAATTTTCTTTCTAGACATTGAATTTATTAATAGAAAAGATTAAATTTCAATCAAAATAAAAATTTCCAACCAAAAATGAAACAGTTAGATTGTCATTTAACAAAAGATCTCAATGAAAAAAGACGACTTTTTAATTAAAATTATGAATTTTATATAATCTTAAATTATAACAAATTTAAACAAAAAAATTAGAATTTTTAATTAAAAATATAATTTTAAAGCGAATCGTTTAATTTTTTATTAAATCTTTGAATCCTTAACCAAACTAGATTAATTCAGATACAAACAGTTGCATTTTTTATAAAAAAGGATGGATTTTCAATTAAGAAATTCAATTTTCAAACTAACAAGACGAATTTATAACAAAATACATGCATTTTTAACTATAAAACAGAAATTTTTAATAAAAATAAAATATTTAACCAAGAAATGGAGATGCAAAACTAAACTTATGAATCCTAATTCAAATAAATTTTCAGCAAAAAAGTTTAACCCTGAAACAATTTTTCAACCCAACAGATTCTTTTGATAAAATTGGAATTCTTGCATTTTTTTATCAAAAAATTGTTGAATTTTTCAGCCAAAGCGGTTATCTCCAAAGCAATTTTTAAAAAAAAATTAATTTTTTTACTATGCATGAATTTCTTACTAGAATAAATTAAATTTCAATCAAAATAAAAATTTCCAACCAAAAATGAAACAGTTAGATTGTTAGTTAAGAAAAAATTCCCAAGGAAAGAAAGACTAATTTAACAATAAAATTATGAATCTTAAGAAAAAGAATTTTCAGCTAAAAAGTTTAAACATACAGACGATTTGTGATCCCAAAAAAATAGTTTTCTATAAAGAGAATTTTAAAATTTTTAACTTAGGATGTGAATTTTCCATGAATAAGATTAATGTTAAACCTAAAAACACGAGTTTTCAACAAGATAAATTAATTTTCAAATTGTTAAATTTCAAAGCAAAATGGATAAATCATCTATAAAGCGGTTGAATTTTCAATCCGAAAATATGATTAAAAACTTTTTCCGGAAAAAAGTTATTTTTCATAAAAATAGTTCCGTTTTTAACTAAAAACTAAACAAAAAATATGAACTATAAAGAAATTCATTTTCAACCGAATGGTTTAATTTTTTACCAAAGTTTTGAATCCTTAACCAAACCAGAATAATTATGAAGTCCCAAACAGTTGAATTTATCACCAAAAAGGACGACTTTTCAAAGGAAATTAACCTTCTACCAAAAACGGCTACTGTTTAACAAAATAAATGAATTTCAACGTAGAAAATATTAATAGTAGTAGGGTGAGTGACCCAGTGAATTTTCATCCAGTGAAATTTCATAATCCGATAAACAAATTTTGTTTGTACCAAAAAGCTTTATAAAAACTCTCAGTAGCACCTAGCACGAATTAATTTTTTTTTATAGTTAAACAACGCTTTTTAAATGCAAAAAAAGCATTAAATTTTTAACCTCAAAGTTGCCTTACCTTTAATTTAGTTAGTGCGTACTTTTTTGATGTTCTAACCATAAAAATATACATTTAAACCATAACTATTTATAGTTTATATTTATATTTATAGCTTCGATATTTATAGTCACATAAATTGAAACAAACTTATTTATATTTAACGCAACAACAGCCAGGTCTGTCTCCGTCACCTGCTGTTCATTCACTGGACCTGTGAGGTGACAGTTTTGCTCCAATAAATGAATACAGCTTTCGTTCACTGGAACACGGGCAGTTTGAAGGTCCAGTACGTGAACACTCATGTATTAATAAATAAAAACTACTTTTTGTAAAAAAAACCTTGTGGGAAATTAAATAATAATATTTTATAACTATAAAAGCACAATTTTAATGCAGAAAAGGTAAAGAATTTTTTTGTAAAAGCAGTGTAAACAAGGAGTTGCGTAGGCACGTACCTTATAGTGGTCGACGACTTTCTCACCATCACTCACCATAATCGATGATGCTTCACATCCAAGCAATTTTTAAAATTATTTACAAGAATTTACTGCAATGAATTGTACGTTAAACTCTTCAAAATTGCTTCAAGATTTCAAATATATACATATTCAAAAAGACTTTAACTTTGTAAGGTTATATTTATATATTTTTCATATTAGTGTTCATTCACTGGTTACTGTTCAGCCACTGGATCACTCTCCCTAGTTGATGTTACTAGTGTCGACTAGGGTAATATTTAATTAAAAAAGCTGGAAGTTCTGTTGACTACTGGTCGCAGTTTATTGGAGCTGACTGAGAGGTCCCTCAAATCATTAATTCCGACGTTTTGACTACACTTCGGTAGTCCTCTTCAAGGCAAAAATGGTAGACTAACATAACCTATGAAATTATAATCTAGTTGTTCAGGTTTATTTGTTTATTTAAATTACTCTGGTTGAAAGTTCTTTGAATAAATTAAAGTTGTAAAAAAAATTTTGTTTCCATATATCGAATTTGTGAGAGTAAACATACCTATGGTTTATTTAAAATATTGGCTTCAATGTGGACAAGTCAATGCGGACAAGTCAATGCTGGTTAAAAGAGTTGAAGATATAATATTAAAAGTAACAAATTCTCAATAAATTTTAAGTTAAACGATAAAAGACACTACAACATTAGCTGCTTCAGACTTTTACCATATGATAGACACAGTATTTAAATAAATTAATATAAATACAAACATTTGGAACCTCCGTTCGTTCTGTATCGAGCCTTAGAGCGAAGTGCGATAGTCAATATTTAGAGTGAGATGTATACATGACAAAGCAGGGACGGTAGGTTGTCCATAGCACATGTAGTACATGAGAACTTTAGGTTACATTCATTCAATTCGTTTTATACAATTTACATGGATTGTAAAATGATTTGATGAAACAAATCAATCCTTTCTTCGACCGTTGATATTTATTGATTTCAAATCGTAGATTTCAAATTCTTTATGTCTTACGGTCC
>NC_046658.1:134298441-134299986 GCF_010883055.1 Belonocnema kinseyi | reverse complement strand
AATAGTCAAACAGATCAATTTTCAGTAAAAAAAAAGGAACATTTCAGTCAATAGTTTTAAGAAAATTAATTAAAATTTAGTCATTTTTTGAAGTCTCAAAAAAAATTTTTTTTTTTTGAGACTTCAATCGATTACACTACATTTTTTAAAAATTGTACGAGAAAAACAAAATTGGCGTAGGTTAGGACAGACGAACAGAAATTGACAGTTTTAGAAATACATGAAGAATACGTAATGAACGATGATGTAATAGGCAAGTTTCCATTGAAAACCACTGATGTGGAAGCGCGTAATTGAGTTTAAATTTGAAATAAGAAATTTAAAAAATTTTTAAAAATTTAAAAAAATGTGTATATGTACACATCCTAACCTACGCCAATTTTGTTTTTCTCGTACAATTTTTAAAAAATGTAGTGTAATCGATTGAAGTCTCAAAAAAAAAAAAAAAAAATTTTTTGAGACTTCAAAAAATGACTAAATTTTAATTAATTTTCTTAAACCTATTGACTGAAATGTTCCTTTTTTTCGACTGAAAATTGATCTGTTTGACTATTTTAACTACCATCAACTCAGGTAACAATGTATTCAAAAATCTACGTAATTATCTATCATATTTCTTCGTACTAAAATTACTAATTTTTATTATAATTATTTAGGTTTAAGAACCTTTGAAAAAGGTACGCATGTGTACTGAAACGTCAGGAAGTTTTGAAAGGAGTTTTTTCTATTAAATAAATATCTGAGTTTCGAAGAACATGTTTTTTTGACTCATATTTATTTTTTGATTCACGATTGGACCGTCAGACATAAAGAATTTGAAATCTACGATTTGAAATCAATTTACATGGAAACGTAGGTGCAATTATCGGTTTGTGGATAGTATTAGACTATTATAGATGTTGCTAATACCGTCAATATCCGATTTTAAATTAACATTTTTGCTATTCTTGACGATATGAAACATTTCCATAAATAGTCTCTTGTAATAAGAAGGTTTCTTAGTTAAAATACTGTAATTTCATAATCAAAATTGTGTTTGAATTCTATTGCCTGTTTTGATAAAGCGGGTTTTTAAATAAGATTAATACAGTCTCTCCTGTGTTCTGTTATTCTTGTTATTATGCATCTCTTAGTTTGCCCACTGTAATGTTTTCCACAATCCTTGCATGTGACTTTGTATACAGTATTGATAGATTTTTCAATAGGTGTTAAATCCTTTTGGTTACCAAAGCATTTTAAAGCATCTTTTATTGGTTTGAAAACTGATTTGAGGTTGTAGTTTTTAATGAATTTACTGAAAAATTTTGAAACTAATGGACAGTATGGAGAACTACAACCTGATCTAGATTCAGATCGTCGTTTTGGATATTGTTGTTGACATTATTATTGTTATTATTTTTAAAAAACATTTCAGTGTTGAAATTTTGTCACAGGCTTATACTACCCAACATGTCGAAGGCATTTTTGGTTAGAGATGGATTTTTATTTGGTCATTTTTGCACGGGGCTGTCCCGGTATATATCATCAGTCACGGACGCATTTTTA
>NC_046658.1:134285922-134298341 GCF_010883055.1 Belonocnema kinseyi | reverse complement strand
GGTACATTGAAAAATTTCTAGAGGTACCGGCTCAGGGATCGAACCCCGGACCTCTGAGGTGAAGTCCGAGTGTCTAACCAACTGAGCCACCGAGGCTCAGTTTATTATTTATTATTATTATTATTATTATTATTATTATTATTATGTAGAGTGCGTAGACGACGTTCTATCTGTCTTGTAATAAAATCAGTTGGAAAACCGTTAGATTTAAGAGTTTCTGTTACCATCTCTAGATTGTTGTCATGGAAGAAAGGATGTACAAGTTTTATTGCTCAATCAACTAAGCTATTTATGACGCTAATTTTATATGGAGGGTAGGTTATAGACTTAAAATTGGTGTATCGACCAGACGATGTATCTTTCCTAAACCTGTTGGTTATTATATGGCCATTGTTGTGAGTGATAGAAATGTCAAGAAAATTGATACTTTTGTTGGTTTCCCGTTTATAGGCCTTAACCACTGCCTACCTCTTTATAATAAAGACTATATAGTTGAATCTACCTTATGTAATATAGAAGAAAAAATCCGTTTTATCGACGAAGATAAAAGAGATACATTTCGGGCAATGTCACTATGATTATGGATAAAAATGATTATACAACTAAATCTCTCTCGCTGCTAAATGACACATATACTTATACTAAATTGAAAAGAGACCCAACAAATAGTGTACAAGCAGAACTTAACTCTCGAATAGATGAAATATTAATACTAGGCTCCATAAACTCAGATATGGCTAGGTCTCTTAAATGTACCTATGTTCTTCCCAAAATACATGAGACAGTATGCCCTTTAAAACCTGTAACATCTTTTTTTGGTTGTCCTCTATATAATGTCTCAAAATATATGAGTCGTCCTATCAAATGCATTTTGGGAAAATCATCAAGACATGTGAAAGATAATTGGCAGTTAACTACTTTACAATCCCTGAAGATTTTGAAATTTTCTCACCAGACGTTAAGGCCTTGTTCACCAACATACCGGATGATTTAATTTTAAATGCAGTTGAAAAAAATTGGCAAAAAGTAAAGTTACATACTAAACTATCCTTTGAATTTTTCTCAAAGATTTTAAAATTTTACTTAACTAATGCATATTGTTCTTTTCAAGGAAAATGTTATAAACCGATTGTCGGTGTCCCCATGGGATCTCCGATTTGTGCGGCCGTTTCTGACTTTGTAATGGAAGAAATGGAATCGGAGGTTTTAAATAGCTTAATACCACAAAAACCTTTATTCTTTTTATAGGCATGTAAACAATATCCTAGGTTGCTTACACAAGGACTCCATTCATAAATTTAAAGAAATTTTGAACAATTATCATAATATAATACAGTTTAGCATAGAACGGGAAACCAAGAAAAGTATCAATTTTCTTGATATTTCTATCACTCACAACAATGGCCATATTATAACCAACAGGTTTAGGAAAGATACATGGTCTGGTCGATACACCAATTTTAAGTCTATAACTTACCTTCCATATAAAATTAGCGTCATAAATAGCTTAGTTAGTACATACTTCCTTCCATGACAACAATCTAGAGATAGTAACAGAAATTCTTAAATCTAACGCTTTGCCAACTGATTTTCTTACAAGACAGACAGAGCGTCGTCTACGCACTCTACATATTGATAATAATAATAATAATAATAATAATAATAATAATAATAATAATAATAAACTGAGCCTCAGTGGCTCAGTCGGTTAGACACTCGTACTTCACCTCAGAGATCCGGGGTTCAATCCCTGAGACGGTACCTCTAGAAATTTTTCAATGTACCTTTACTGAGATTCTGGTGGTTCGGAACCCACCTTAAGCTGTAGTTCCCCCCATCGTGTACTTGACTGAAACCCCCAGTCCGTCAATGATATGGTAAAAACCAGGCTTTGTCCAATATGTCTGGGCAGACTGCTCTCATCAGATCACTTAATTGCATAATAAAAATGCGTCCGTGACTGATAATATATACCGGGACAGCCCCGTGCAAAAATGATTAAATAAAAATCCATCTCTAACCAAAAATGCCTTCGACATGTTGGGCAGTATAAGCCTGTGACATTTCAACATAGAAATGTTTTTTAATAATAATAATAATAATAATAATAATAATAATAATAATGTCAACAACAATGTCCAAAACGACGATCTGAATCTAGATCAGGTTGTAGTTCTTCCATACTGTCCATTAGTTTAAATTTTTTTTAAATTCTTTAAAAACTACAACCTTAAGGCAGTTTTCAAACCAATAAAAGATGCTAAAAATGCTTTAGTAACCAAAAGGATTTAACATCTATTGAAAAATCTATTAATATCTTATATAAAGTCACATGCAAGGATTGTGGAAAAATTACATTGGGCAATCTAAGAGATACATAATAACAAGAATAAAAGAATACAGGAGACATTGTATTAATCTTATTCAAAAAACCGCTTTATCAAAACATGCAATAGAATTCAAACACAATTTTTATCATGAAAACTACACTATTTTAACTAAGGAACCTTCTTATTACAAGAGACTATTTATGGAAATGTTTAATATCGTCAAGAATAGCAATAATGTTAATTTAAAATCGGATATTGACGGTATTAGCGGCATCAATAGTAGTCTAATACTATCCACAAATCGATAAAAATTTGTTCATCATCATATCTCTTTAATGTAAGACGTTAATAATCAAAATGGTTTTATTTATATTAATTTATTTAAATGATGTGTCTATCATGTGTTAAAAGTCTGAAGCACCTAATGTTGTAGTGTCTTTTATCGTTTAACTTGAAATTTATTAAGAATTTCTTACTTTTAATATTATAACTTCAACTCTTTTAACCAACATTGAATTATCCACATTGAAGCCAATATATTATATAAACCATAGGTGTGTTTACTCTCACAAATTCGATATATGGAAACAAAAAATTGTTTACAACTTTAATTTATTCAACGAACTTTCAACCAGAGTAAATTTATATATACAAATAATCCCGAAAAACTATATTGTAATTTCATAGGTTATGTTAGTCTACCATTTTTGCCTTGAAGAGGCAATAAATTACGATCAGTAGTCAACAGAACTTCCAGCCTTTTTTATTAGTGAAAAATATTATTTTATTAATAAAAAATATACATTTTTAATTAAAAATAAACTTTTACAAAAAGCAGCGAATTTTTATATCAAATTATAAACCTGTTGAGAAAAATAATTTTTAACAAAAGAGTTTAACCCAAAAGACGATTCTTTTACTATTAGGTTAAATTTTCATAAAAACAATCTATAATTTTTAAATAAATAGTTAACGTTCAACTAAACCTTTTAATTTTTAATAAAACAGTTTATAGCCGAATAGTTTCATCATCACATTTTTAATCCTTAACAAAACCAGATTAATTTATATATAAATGGTTGAATTTTCAACAAAATGGATTATTTTGAAACTAATATGTATTTTCGACTAAAAAGAGACAAATGAAAAAAATACATGAATGAAATAGTTACATTCGCAGTTGGAAATAAATGAATTATAAATATTTGAATAAAAATTTCAACTAAAATGATGAGTTCTCCAACCAGAAGGTTAATGATCTATCGAAAAATGCGAATTTTGAACAAACACTTAATTTTAAACAAATTGTTGAATTTTCAAACCAACAAGATAAATTATCTAGAAGTGATTGCATTTTTAACCCAAAAATATGATTTAAACATTTTTAATATAAAATTGTATGGCATTTTCAATAAAAAAGAATGAATTTTTAATTAAGATATTTAATTTTCGAAGGAACACGACGCATTTTAAAGAAAATTCATTATTTTTGAACTACAAAATATCAGTTAAAAAAATATACATAAAATTTCAACCAGAAAAATCATTTTCTAGCTGCAAAGTGGAACAGGTAGATTGTTATTTAAAAAAAATGTTTTACCAAAAAACACGAATTTCAATCAGAAAGTTAAATTTTCATTAGAATATTTCAATTTTTA
This sequence comes from Belonocnema kinseyi, assembly GCF_010883055.1. NCBI lineage: Eukaryota > Metazoa > Arthropoda > Insecta > Hymenoptera > Cynipidae > Belonocnema > Belonocnema kinseyi. Next base: position 134,294,353 of record NC_046658.1, on the reverse strand, counting down.
ACAAAAATTTTCAATATAAAATTAAAAAAGTAAGTTTTAAATAAAAAGGTAAATTTAACAAAGTAGTTCAATTTTCTATCACATTGTTGTGTCATTAACCAAACCATATTAATTGAATAAATTCTAAACAAAAATTTCAACTCAAATGATGAATCTAAAAAAAAGCTTTAACAAAAGAGTTTAAACCAGAAACTCATTTTTCAACCAGGAAGATTAATTTTCTAAAAGTAGAATAAATAAATTTTTAGCCAAGGTGATTAATCAAACGAAACAAAACAAAAATGAATTTTTAACAATCTAGTTTAATTCTTAGGCAAATATTTTAATGTTAAACTAAAAAAGATGGAATTTTATCCAAATATTTGAACTTTTAATTTAAAAGAAAAAAATGTGAATTTTCATAAAAATAGTTTAATCTTTAACCAAATTATTTAATTGAAATGAAAAATATGAACTTTTAACAACATATAAGTATTTAAAAATCAAGGAAATTGAAGAAAAAAGTTAATTTTAAAGTGAATAATTAATTTTTTACTAATTTGTTGAATCATCAATCAAGCTAGATTATTTATAACGAAACACTTGTATTCTTAATCAAACGTGATGAATTTTTACGGAGAAGATTTATTTTTCGCCGAAAGACAAATTTTAATGACTTAAAAATATTATTTTTTAAGCAAATATTTAGATTTTTAACTGAATAATAAAATTTTGAACCAAAAGTAGAGTCGAATCTTGATTTAGTGATTTTTAATTTGGTGTTTCTGGGAACTGACGTCGTGCGGCGGGAATGTGAGAGGTAGCCGCGGGGCATTTGCAAAGTTCACTCATGCGTGACAAACCAAAGAGGGAGATAGGGAGAAACAGGTGAGTGAGTTGTGTTCAACTTCAGTCCCAAAAGCTACACTAAATTCAGATTTGACTATTTATTTCATATTTAGACGAAACAGCGAGAAATGGGGAACAAAGATGTTTATTAAAAATAGAGCAAAAAATAAGAATTATTTAAAATTGATTATAAGGAAATAAATTAATAATAAATTTTATCTGATTTCATAAAGTTACTTCCACTGAACCTAAAAATGGTAACATAGTTTATAGACCGACCCTAAGATAATAATCTTTAGATTTATTTTAAGTGGGTATAACATTTAAAGACAAACTCTCAAGTTTTATATTTCAATAAGAATCAATAATAAACATTTTATGGGAATTCCAGCACTTACTTCCATATGTCGCTTATAAGATATATGGAACAGGGTTGATACTTTTATATTTTATACCCCGGAAAACGACAGACTTGACATTTTAGCTTTTATAAAATGCTCGACATTAAATACGTTTCAACATTATTTTAAATCTTTTCAACTAAAAAAAAATTATTTTCTACCAAAAATGAAATATTTCAATTTTTGTTTAAAAATTAGTTTTAAAGAAAGAAAAACGAATTTTACAAACAAAGAGATAAAGTTTTAACTGAAGTTATGAATCTTCAACCAAAAAAATCGATTTTGCAACGAAATAAGAGAATTTTTCAACACGTAGTTAAATTTTCAACAACAACAAAAAACCTTAAAAAATAAATTTTCAACCAAAAAATAGGAAAGTTAAACTTATGAAACAATTAAAAAGAAATTCAAAAAATATTGGAATTTCAAGCAGATATAAATTTTCAATTAAAATTAGGAATCCTCCACAATGAAAAGATGAATTTTTCAACCAAAACAGGCGAGTTCACAACAAAAGATTTGAATTTTCAAAGAAATAGTTCAATTTTAAAATGAAAGAAAACGATATTTTTACTAAAAATGGAAAAGTTCATTTTCTAGTTTAAAAAATGAGTTTTCAATGAAGAAAAACGAATTTTCAAACAAATAAGATTACTTTTTTAAAAATAGTTAGATTTGTTAACAAAGAGATGATTCGAAAAAATTAAATAATTTCAAATATTCTTTTAAAAAGTTAAAAATTATTTGAAAACATATCAAATTATTTCCTAAAATTTTCAAAAAATAATTTAGATCACTTTAAAGACAAATTATATAGTTTTGCAACATTACAAAATTTCACCAAAATTCAACTAGTTGGAAGAGATATTCAGAAGTTTTGACGTTTTTCAAAAATAACTTTGAACTTGAAACATTCCCGAAACCATAAAACAAAATATCGATTTTTGAAAATTTTACAGCTTTTTGTCGATTTTGTTAAACTAATCATCCTTATCATCGGCGCTCTTGGAGGTGCCAAGCTTTCACTCGTTAATAGCCTGAAAAGTATACCTGCGTGTCAACAGTATGCTAAAACTCTTGCGGGAAAAATGCAGAAGGAGGTAGTCCTTGGGTCTCTCTGTGTTCTTAGGGTGCACTAAACGCATGAAACGCAGAGTCGAGGAACAGAAGATTTAAGATGCATGCTTTTGTTCATGTGCATAACCTTCCGTGTCCCGATATCAAGGGATCTGAGCTCGTTCTTCGTCCATGGAGCCACACCAAATGAATAGAGTACTACCGGGACGGCATACATGTTCGTTGTAGATACTTTGATCCTCTCCGACAGTTCGGAAGACCAAATTTGCCGGATGAGACGTTTGTATCTGCTTCGGAGAGTAACCTTTATAGACGTCACATCCTGAATGCGGCTCTGTGGCACGCCCAGGTATGTATAAGTCTCTCCAGCGCAAAGATGTCGTATGGCGCTTCTATCAACGAGCTCAGGATCTTCAGGGATGATATTAAGTTTTTCTCGCTTCAAATAAACCTTGGCGCATTTGTCTAACCCAAATTTTATTCCAATTTACATAGTATATCGTTCGACAATCCCTAGAGCTAGATGTAGTTGCTCTTTATTCTTAGCATAGATTTAAGATCGCCCATGTAAAACACATGAGTGACCTTGTATTTTCGATCTACAGATTTGCCGCAAAAGTACTCGTTTGAATGGCGAAGAGCTAGAGATAGTGACAATAATGTGAGGCAAGAGATGTGTGGGCTCATACTGTCGCCCTTAAAGACACCTCTCTGAAAGGTGACCTTGTTAGTTGTGACACTATTTTTTCCAGATGAGATAGTAAATCTTGTTTTCCAAAGCGGCATCAATCTCTCTATGCACCTCACGATTTCCGAATGAACCTTTAGGCTTCCCAAAAGACAGATGATAAGTCTATGGGAGGTCGAATCGAAAGCTTTCAGATAATCAATCCAGCCCATCGATAAGTCACGCTGGTAGAATGCTGCATCTTTGCAGACACGTCTATCGATCTATCATTTAGGATAGCTGTCAATATCTCATACAGTGTGTTTAGACAAGTGATTGGCCTGTCATTCTTCGGGTCAGATAAGTTAACTATTTTCGACAGGAGTATTGTGCGCCCTTCCACCAACTACTTCGAAATTGGCTCTTCCGACTTTAAATATGAGGTAAAAATACAAGCTAAATGCTCATGGGTTGAAGGAAACTTCTTGAACCAGAAGGTCTTGATTCAATTTCGGTCCAGGAGCGGTATAGTTCTTTAACCCTCTTAATACTTTTTTCACCTCCTCGGTAGTTATGGGTGGGCATTCTACAGAAGGAGTTATGAGGGGTTTACACAGCTCCTTCAAACTATTTATATTTTCTGAGTCTTCGTCTAGTCTATGCTGCACTTAGCAGACTTCTCTCCAAAATACTTCGACCTCCTCTGATTTGGGCGGGTGGTCGACAATAACTGGAGGGTCTTGGAAGAGTCGAGATCGGTCAGAGAGAAACTGTTGATTTTCTCTGACCCACCTCTCTCTCCGCTTTAGACTTCTCTTAGCGTCAGATAGTATCCGTATTCTCTCAACAATATCTCAACAGAATGCGGGACGCGTACTGTCTTGCCCAGCCTATCTTTATAGCAAATTGATGCTTTCGTCTCTTGGTCTTATGATCAACCGTTGGTTTTGTTTTACGGTTCGCATGGGCCAAAGCTCTCGCTGCATTATACACACAACAATTGATACTGCAGAGGGCAAATTCTTCAGAAAATTGTCAACGAAGCTCATCGTCCGTTTCAGCCAGATCTTTAGGCTTTAGAGAAACCTGAGTGTTGATGTTTCTCCGGGTCATAAAGCTTGTTCTAACTGTGGTAGAGTGGACGTTCCGATTACATATCCCCTTCTTTGGAGTAGTTCGGCATGGTTTCGCAGACATTGATGCGAAATGTGCAATAGCTCCGGGTGTTTCTCACACCACAGAGTATGCAGTTGTGCCATGTAACCCGTTCAGGGGCCACACTTGCATCGTAGCACTCTAGCGATTCGCGATTCAGTCGCTCTGTCCACCTGAAGGTCCCAAGATTCCACCGATCCATGGCATTGAATCCATCTTCACTGGCTCCAGCAGCTCTAGAAGGGTCGGCATTGTTAGCCGACCCATTGTCGGGAGCTCTGCGCGTTCTATTGTTTTGAACCGCACTTACTACAACTATGTTTCGTGTTGTCATTGTTGTTCCCACGAGAAGCTAGGGAAAGGGGATTATTGATCTTTGTAGAGCTCCGCATGTAAGGATAAGGCTGCGTACTTTGAGAGGTGGCCCGGTATCCCAGAGTTGCCGTTTTAGGCACCTCACCCAGGTACCATTCAGCTTTCGGCACGGTTTTCACGCCTAATATGTAATCATTTTCAGCAGAAACCCTTAGAACAGGGACCCTCTATTCGAAACCTAAGGAAGCGTTCGGTAGCTTTGTCATAGGCCCTTCGGTTTCATTCTAGAGGAATCAAAATCGAACCGAGTGGAGTCCGGGACAGCGCGTAAGCAATCCCGATTTAAAAAAATTATAGTCCGAGATATCCACATCAGGGATATTCGCAAGGATCAGCTCGACCGTAATGCAATGGAAGAGCCTCGCCCTGGAGGAACCGCCTTGTTGATACACGTCCTAAGACCCCCTGAATCTGAAAAACACGTTTTTATGAATTTCTCTGCCTGTCTGTATGTCTGTACATCTGTCGGTATGTATGCCTGTATGTCTGTATGTCTGTATTTCTGCATTTCTGTATGTCTGTATGTCTGTATGTGAACACGATAAATTAAAAAAAAATGTATCTATCAGATTGCCCTTTGGTATTCTCGTTTAGTGTCCTAACCTAAAGGTCAAGTTCGTTAGCCAGCCATTTTGGATAAAAATTCAAAAAGTGGGCACATTTTGAATATATTTGAGACAACTTTTTCAAAATTCAAAAATTCTCTGTAAGGTTATTCATAGTATTTAAAAATTCGAACAATTGATCCTACTGACTTATTAAAAAAATCGAAAATCATCAGAGTTATAACGGTAAAAGATAAAGTCACAAAAATTGTGCATTTGAAAAAGATCTACAAATTTTCCATTAATCACTTTTTTGTAGTACACGCAGTTTTTGTTTTATTTATAAAAAAAGAACATTAAAAATATAAAAATTCCATTTCTAGGCACATGGCACAAACTAAGCCAAAATAAATAGATAACATTTTCTCACGGAAGGTGGAGAAAAAAAATATTTATAAATGGTTTTTTTACATTCTCATCAAGAAAGGTATTAAAAAAGTCAGTCAATTAACAGACGATATGAAAAAATTGCAATAGAAGAAAAAGTTTGATTTCTTAATGCCCTAGGTGATTATCATAATAACTTTCTGAATTTTCTTGATAAATCAAAAAATAAATTTCGACGCCATAAAAAATAATGGAAAATCCAAAAGTTACATTTTTTCATGCAATATTTTTACAGTATTTCAAATATTCTCAAACATAAGAACGCATTTTCAAACAACAACAACAACAACAACAATATATATATATATATATATATATATGTCTATATGTATATATGTATATATGTAAATATGTAAGACCCTCCAGTTACTGTCGAACACCCACCTAAACCAGATGAGGTCGAAGTATTTTGGAGATAAGTCTATGAAGTGCAGCATAGACTGGACGAAGACTCAGAAAATATAAATTGCTTCAAGGAGTTATGTGTTGCCCTCATAACACCTGATAAAGAATGCCCACCCATCACTACCAAGGAGGTGAAAAAAGTATTAAGAGGAATGAAGAACTATTCTGCACCGAGACCAGATTGTATCAAAACCTTCTGTAGGAAGAAGTTTTCTTCAACCCATCAGCATTTGGCCCGCATTTTCACCTCATATTTGAAGTCGGAAGAACCGATTCCCGAGTGTTTGGTGGAAGGGCGCACAATACTCCTGCCGAAAATAGGCAACTTAGCTGACCCGAAGAATTACAGGCCAATAACTTGTCTGAACACACTTTATAAGATATTCACAGCTATCCTAAATGATAGGATTGTTCGCGCAATTGAACCTGTGTGGCAAGAAATGTATGAACAACGAGGCTCAAAGAAAGGCGTAGCCGGATGTCGGGAGAACCTGCTTATCGATAGATTTGTCGGCAAAGATGCAGCATTCTACCAACGTGACCTATCGATGGCCTGAATTGATTATCGAAAAGCTTTCGAATCGATCCTCCCATAGACTTATCATCTGTCTTTTAGAAATCTTAAAGGTTCGTCCGCAAATAGTTAGGTGCATAGAGTGATTGATGCCGCTTTGGAAAACCAGATTTACTATCTCATCTGGAAAAAATCGTGTGACAACTAGCAAGGTCACCTTTCAGAGAAGTGTCTTTCAGGGCGACACCATGAGCCCACTGCTCTTTGCCTTACATTATTGCCACTATCTCTAGCACTTCGCCATTCCGACGGGTACTTGTGCGGCAAACCTAAAGATCCAAAGTACAAGGTCACTCATGTATTTTACATGGACGATCTTAAGATCTATGCTTAAAACAAAGAGCAACTACATCTAGCTCTAGGGATTGTCGAACGATATAATAAGGAAATTGGAATGGAATTTGGGTTAGACAAATGCGCCAAGGTTTATTTGAAGCGAGGAAAACTTAATGGCATCCCTGAAGATCCTTATCTCGTTGACAGAAGCGCTATACGACACCTTTGCTCTGGAGAGACTTTTACATACTTGGTCGTGCCACAGAGCCGTATTCAGGATTGACATCTATAAAGGATACTCTCCGAAGCAAATACAAACGTCTCATCCGGCAGATTTGGTCTTCCGAACTGTCGGCGAGGAACCAAGTATCTGCAACGAACATGCTTACCGTCCCGGTACTACTCTATACATTTGGAGTAGTTACATGGACGAAGAACGAGCTCAGATCCCTTGATATTGGGACAAGAAAGGTTATGCACATGAACAAAAGCATGCATCTTAAGTCTTCCGTTCCGCGACTGTACATCTCACGCCGTCAAGGGGGTCGCGGAATATTGAGTTTTGAATGTCTTCACAACAAGATTATTCTGGGTACAGCACATAGAGTTGCAAATGGAAGAGACCCTCTTCATAAAATGGTCAGGAATCACGAAGAAGTGGGCAAAGGAGCGTTTTTGTACAAGGCAGTGGAAGAGGCGGCTGAAGCACTCGGACTTGACTTCAGTATTAGCGGTGAGCAAAATGCATCAAATCTTATCTATATCGAGTACTCACTCATGAAAGCCCGGATTAAGAAAGGACAAGAGCCCAGATTGAATTCTGGTACGGAGAGTTTCATTTTTGCATGCCAAGACGGTGTCATTTCCATCTTAACATACCGTCGCCACATTTTGAGTCAAGACATTCCCGATGATAGCTGCAGGGCGTACCATGCACACCCCGAGCATTTACCTCACATACTATCTAGTTGTCCAACTCACGCGGGAACGACCTACATTCAAAGTCACAATGCGGCACTAAGAGTGCTTTATTACCATCTCTGTCACTCTTACGGCATTAACCTTAATATCGCTCCTCTAAGTGCGCCTAGGGAAATTAAGTCAATTGTTGAGAATGGGAAGTGCCGCATATACTCGAACTTTAAATTCTCGACAATTTTTCCTGTTGCTCACTCGAGGCCTTACATGGTTCTTCTTGACTTCGAGAAGCGAACCATGTTCGTTATCGAATTTTCGGCACCAGCTGACAAAAACATCATAACCAAGGAGAATGAAAAGAAAGAGAGGTATCGAGACCTTATAAGGGAGGTGCAACGATTGTACCGGGAATATTCTGTTAAACTAATCGTCCTTATCATCGGCGCTCTTGGAGGTGCCAAGCTTTCACTTGCTAATGGCCTAAAAAGCATCCCTGCGTGTCAACAATATGCTTAAACACTTGCGGGAAAAAATGCAGAAGGCGGTAGTCCTTGGGTTGCTCCGTGTTCTTGGGATGTACGAGGCTTTTGCTGGGTCGTCGTATTGATTCCTTTACAGACTGTAACGATCTATCTCACGGTTGTGAGACGTGGTTGTGGCTGAAATTTGACCGCGACTTCGCTGAATGCGGGTGCAATTTTTCAGATTAGCACCCGCTCCCGGCGAAATCCTGCGGTTGTCCTTATGACAAATTTTTAATTAT